>NC_092717.1:169813676-169976176 GCF_047496885.1 Scyliorhinus torazame | reverse complement strand
CAGGCCATCTCCCGGATGCAGCGCCTCCACATCTCCGATGGCAGCCATTTTGCGGGCTCCTCCCGGGGCCCAGCACATGCGCAGTACAACCAGGAATACGAATCGGCCGAGAACCGCACTGCGCATGTGCAAACGGCCGAGAACCGCAGTGCGCATGTGCAAACGGCCGAGAACCGCAGTGCGCCTGCGCGACGACACACGGAACGTCATGATGCTGACATCATGACGTGTGCAAACTGGAACCGCCCACTTTAGATAAAAATGCCCTGCAAAAGGCAAACAATGTCTCCCATGTGGGAAACTCAACCACTATGCAGCCCTGTGCAGATCTGCACCACAATTCAGGAGTCAGCGACCACAGTTCCAACAGAACCGCATCAGAAGTGTGAAACACCAAACGCATGACTGATCAAGGTAGTGCAACAGATCCAGACGATGACTACCTGGATAAAACGTACTGAGTAGGCATCAACACGAAGTGCGAATACGCCACACCGGACCCATCGCAAGTCCAATCAATCCTTGCCATTGATTCCGAGGATGAATGGAACGCAGTGATGGATGGCAACCGATGCCCCATCCAGTTCAAACTGGACACAGGTGCCTCCTCCAACCTGATTTTGAAGTTGGACTTCACGAAAATCAAGAAGGCTCCCAAAATCCTTCCAGCTGCTTGCCAACTCCAGGAATACAATGGCAACGCAATTACGGCACTGGGGTCATGCCATCTGACAGTGTCCAACCGACACATGGAGACAAGCCTGAGATTCGAGATTGTCCAACCAGACAGGGCGTCCCTGCTAGGTGCACAAGCCTTCAAGCAACTGAACCTCATCCAAAGGGCCTACACCATGATCAGGATCTTCAGACCAGCATCGACGACATACTGACCCAATACCCAGATGTCTTCAGCGGCATGGGCACACTTCCATAAGAGTACAAGATTCTACTGCGGCCTGACGTCAAACCAGTGGTCCACCCACCAAGAAGAGTCCCTGCTCCACTGAGTGATCGACTGAAAGCAGAACTCACAAGCTTACGAAAGAAAGGCATCATCTCTAAGATCACTGAACCAACTGACTGGGTCAGCTCGATGGTGTGTGTCAAGAAGCCTTCGGGGGATCTATGCATCTGTATCGACCTCCAGGATCTAAACAAAAACATTATGCGGGAACATTACCCAATCCCAAAAAGGGAAGAAATGATGTGCGAAATGCACACGCGCGCTTCTTCACAAAACTGGATGCATCCCAAGGATTCTGGCAAATTCAACTCGAAGAATCCAGCAAAAAGCTCTGCACCTTCACGCGCTTTGGCAGATTCTGCTACAACCGAATGCCATTTGGCATCATCTCAGCATCAGAAATATTCCACCGCATCATGGAACAGATGATGGAAGAAATAGATGGGGTTCGTGTCACATTAACGATGTCATAATCTGGTCTTCAACTCTGAAAGAACATGTGTCGTGACTAAAGAGAGTATTCTGACACATACGTGAGCATGGCCTCCAGCAAAACAAATTCAAGTGCTGCTTTGGGATGTCCACGCTGAAGTTCCTGGGTGATCAGATATCGAAACACAGTGTACGCCCGGACACGGACAAAATAAAAGCCATTGAGGCAATGAAATTCCCCGAGGACAAGAAAACAGTGCTGCGCTTCCTTGGAGTGGTAAACTTCCTAGGCAAATTCATCCCGAATTTGGCCACACAACGTTCCTAAGAAAACTGATCAAGAAATCAACCGCCTTAATGAGTGGAAGACGGAACACCAGACAGAGTGGTTGGAGCTGAAGGCCAAACTCACCACTGCACCCGTCCTCTCATCCTTTGACCCAGATCGAGAAAGTAAGATCACGAGCGATGCGAGTCAGGACGGCATTGGAGCAGTACTGCTACAGAAAAATAACACCTCATCATGGGTCCCAGTAGCATACGCATCACGGGCAATGACACCGACGGAGACCAGGTACGTGCAGATTGAAAAGGAGTGTTTAGGTCTTCTCACCGGCATCCTCCAATTCCATGACTACGTCTACGGTCTGCCAACATTTACCATTGAAACAGATCACAGACCTCTGGTCCACATCATCCAAAAGAACCTGAACGACATGACACCTCAATTGCAGAGAATTCTGCTCAGACTCCGGAGGTACGATATCAGTCTGGTGTACACGCCTGGCAAAGAGCTCATCGTTGCAAATGCATTGTCCCGCTCCATCACCTCACCGAGTGAGCCACTGGAGATCATCCAGCACACAGCAATGATCAGGAAAATACTCTTGCAGTTATAATTCTCAGCACAGGCTCAACCAAAACAAAACTGAAGAAGTTATAATTGTTGCAGAAGGCCTCACACGGAATAATATCTGTAGTTCTGGTCACCCAATCACAGAAATAACTGAAAGAAAGTGAAAGAGTACTAAGATGGACAATGGAAATGATTTGAGGCATCTGAAATTTTAACTTATGAAAGAAATATTAAAGAAGCTTCTGAATTAAGGGTAGTTAATTTATAGAAAGTCTAGCAAGGAGTGATCATAAGCAGGTAAAAAGATGTATCATAACTACAATTGAATCTCTACAGGTTTGAGTAGCAGTTGAACCCCAAGATTAGAGTACTCCTCAGAACCAGTGTGATGTATGTTCTCGTGTTTGAAACACACGTGTTTGAAGTTGTAGCTTTTAGCAAACGTGGTCCATTCTCGACTGTGGAAACATGGGCCAGTGCCTGGAACTCACTACCGGAGGAGGTAGTGGAGGCAGGGACGATAGGGACATTTAAGGGGCATCTTGACAAATATATGAATAGGATGGGAATAGAAGGATACGGACCCAGGAAGTGTAGAAGATGGCAGTATGGTCGGCACGGGCTTGGAGGGCCGAAGGGCCTGTTCCTGTGCTGTACATTTCTTTGTTCTAAAGTGTAAAGATTATTTCTTCTGGGCTCCTTGTTTGTAAACTAACGTTTTATTAACACCTATCTATCCACTTTGAATTGTATCTGCTACCTATTGACCTAGGTGTCTATTGACCCAGTTACCTTGCTGACTTGGTTACCTTTGTTGATTTGGTGAGGTTGATAACACTCCCAGTTTCTGGAACAGAGCTGGTGGATGCTATAAAAGTAAAAGATCTTTGTCCAAGGTTAGCTTTAATTCTATCCTGGTACAGTAATCTGCCCACTGGCATCCCATTTTGGTTCTGCTAGGCTGACTCCTAACCTCATTATAGTCTTAGTCCAAATATGGATAAATGAGGTGAAGTGAGAGTGACTGCTCTTGACATAGAGGCAGCATTAGACTGAATGTGGCATCAAGGAGCCCTAGCAAAACTGAAGTCGATGGGAATTTGGGTGGTTGGGGGGAGTGGGGGTCGGGGTTGGGTAGCTCCACTGGTTGGAGTCACATCTAGCAAAAAGGGAGAAGGCGGTCAATTGTCTGTCCCAGGTGTTCCTCGGGTACTGTTTTTTAAAAATAAATTTAGAGTATCAATTCTTTTTTTTCCCAATTAAGGGGCAATTTAGCATAGCCAATCTTTGGGTTGTGGGGATGAGACCTTCGCAGACACGGGGAGAATGTGTAAGCTCAGGTAGTGTTCTTAACTCAACTATCTTCAATTGCTTCCTCAGTGACCTTCTCTTCATCATCATAGGGTAAGAAGCGGGGATTGTGCAATCATCAGTGAATCTGTTCAGCAGCATTCTCAATTCCTGAGATACTGGCGGTATGGTAGCACAGTGGTTGGCACTGTTGCTTCACAGCTCCAGTATCCCAGGTTCGATTCCCCGCTTGGGTTACAGTCTGTGTAGAGTCTGCACATCCTCCCCGTGTGTGCGTGGGTTTCCTCCGGTTGCTCCGTTTTCCTCACACAGTCCAAAGATGTGCAGGTTAGGTGGATTGGCCATGCTAAATTGCCCTTGGTGTCCAATGGGTTACGGGGATAGAGTGGAGGTGTGGGCTTAAGTAGGGTGCTATGGGCAGCACGGTGGCGCAGTGGTTAGCATTGCTGCCTCACGGCGCCGAGGTCCCAGGTTCGATTCCGGCTCTGGGTCAATGTGTGTGGAGTTTGCACATTCCCCCTATGTTTGCGTGGGTTTTGCCCGGATTGGCCACGCTAAATTGCCCCTTAATTGGAAGAAAATGAATTGGGTACTCTAAATTTATTTTTTAAAAGTAGGGTGCTCTTTTCAAGGGCCGGTGCAGACTTGCTGGGCCGAATGGCCTCCTTCTGCACTGTAAATTCTATGATCTGTGAAATAGTCTGTGTCTCTAGGCAGCAAAACCTGAACAACATTGGCTTAAGCTGATAAGTGGAAGGTAACATTCACATAATACAAAGTGCCAGGCAACAACCATCTCCAACAAGAGAGCATCCAACCTTGAATGGCATTACCATCACTGAATCTCCTATCAACATCCTGCGAATCACCATTGACCAGAAACTGAAGTGGAACAGCCAGATAAACACTGTGGCTACAAAAGCAAATCAGAACTGGGGAAAGTAACTCGCCTCCTGACTCCCCAATGCCTGTCCCATTAAAAATAAAAGCACAATAATAACCTTTATTCTCAGTATTGTGATGGAATATTCTCCACTTGCTGGATGAATGCAGCTCTAACACTCAATAAGCTCGATACCAGCCAGGACAAAGCTTGATAGGGACCCCATCTATCAACATCCAGTCCCTCCATCACGAGCACACAGTGGAAGCAATGTGTCCCATCTACAAGATGCACTGCAGCAACTTGCCAAAGCACCTTGCAAACCCATGCCCTCTGCCATCTAGAAGGACAAGGGTAGCAAATGCATGGGAACACCACCACCTGCAAATTCCCCTCCAAGTCACACACCATCCTGACCTGGAACTATATCGCCATTCTTTCACTGTTGCTGGGTCAAAACCCTGGAACTCTCTCTCTAATTGTGGTTGTGCCTTCAAAATATGGACCACTGTGGTTCAAGAAGGCAGCTCACCACCACCACCTTGAGGGAAATTGGGGATGGGCAATAGAAATATTGGCCTAGCCAGCAACACCCACATCCCATGAAAAAATGTTTTTAAAAAATGGCTCCAGAGATCATAACCCAGCTTAACTTGAACCATTAATTCTGAGGCCAGATGTCAGGGAAATTCCAAGCCAGTTATCAAAATAAAAACGCTTGGTGATATTTGTCCAAATGCATTTTATAACCTTTTTGAATTTAACAGCCAGTTAAATCTGTTTGTTCCCAGTTTTTCTGAAGGTATTTGCCAGCCTTGTGATTATCTCTTTTAATGAATATAATATCTCCAATGAATATAATCCTAACCGATTTAGCCTCTCCTCATATGACAATCACGCCATCTAAGGAATCAGCCTGGTAAACCTTCACCGCACTCCCTCCACAGCAAGAAGATCCTTTCTCAGAGGGGACACCAAAACTGCACACACTACTCCAGGGATGACTTCACCAATGCCATAATTGCAGTAAAGCATCCCTATTCATCGACTGAAATCCTCTTGCTATGAAGACCAGCATACCATTTGCCTTCGTTACTGCTTGCTGTACCTGCACACTTACTTTCTCCGACCTATGCACGAGGGCACCAAGGTTCTGCTGAGTATCCACCTCTCCTGATTTACATTCATTCGAATAATAATCTGCCTCCCTATTTTTGCTACTGAAGTAGACAACCTCGTATTCATCCACATTATACTGCCCATTCACTCAGCCTGTCCGATCCCACTGAAACATCTTTGCATCCTCCTCAAAGCTCACCCTCCCACCCATATTTGTGTCATCTGCAAATTTGGAGGTAATACATTTTGTTCCCACATCCAAATCATTAATATATAATGTGAACAGTTGGGATCCTAGCACAGATCCCTGCAGTACCTGTCACTAGTCACTGCCTGCCAATCTGAAAAAGACCCATTTATTCCAACTCTTTGCTTCCTATCTGCTAACCAGCTTTCTATCCATCTCAAGACGCATACTTTAAAATGAGGTGCCGATCTGATAAAGCCATAGGTGTTACCTATATGTGCTAAACACCAAAGCAGCAGGCTATGTGCTCATGGTCCCACAGCCAGTGGATTGAAGTTCTCTCTGAGAGCAAGTGGCTTCATAAACCTTTCCATTATGCACTTTGGAGGAGCAGGCATGACTGCAAAAGACAAAGATGAGGCGCGGCATTCTCCATTGGCTGATGCCGAAATCGGGAAATGTGATTGGGCGGAGGATAGGGTTATAATGCCGAAATCGCAATTCTCCATCACCTCAACACCGTTTACATATCATTAGTAATGTGAGGATTGTTTAAGGAGCATTTGCTGCGAGTGCTTAATAGTTTTGTCCCACTGAGATGAGGAAGGAATGGTAAGGTGAAGGAGCCTTGGATGACGAGAAGTGGAGCTTCTAGTCAAGAGGAAGAAGGAAGCTTACGTAAGGTTGAAGAAGCAAGGATCTGACTCTGCTCTAGAGGGTTACAAGGTAGCCAGGAACGAACTCCAAAATGGACTGAGGAGAGCTAGAAGGGGGCATGAAAAAGCCCTGGTGGGAAAGATTAGGGAAAACCCCAAGGCGTTCTATACTTGTATGAGAAATAAGACGATGATCAGAGTGAGAGTAGGGCCGATCAGGGATAGTGGAGGGAACTTGTGCCTAAAGTCTGAAGAGATGGGGGAGGCCCTAAATGAATACTTTGCTTCAGTATTAACTAGAGAGAGGGACCTTGTTGCCCATGAGAACAGTGTGAACCAGGTTAATAGACTCAAACAGGTTGATATTAAGAAGGAGGATGTGCTGGAAATTTTGAAAAGCATCAGGATAGATAAGTCCCCTGGGCCTGACGGGATATACCCAAGGTTACTACAGGAAGTGAGGGAGGAGATTGCTGCGCCATTGGCGATCTTTGCGTCCTCACTCCACTGGAGTAGTACCAGATGATTGGAGGGAGGTGAATGTTGTTCCTCTGTTCAAGAAAGGGAATAGGGAAATCCCTGGGAATTACAGACCCATCAGTCTTGCGTCTGTGGTGAGCAAAATAAAAATATTGGGAAGGATTCTGAGAGATAGGATTTATGATTATTTAGAAAAACATAGTTTGATTAAAGATAGTCAGCATAGCTTTGTGAGGGGCAGGTCATGCCTCACAAGCCTCATTGAATTATTTGAGGATGTGACGAGACACATTGATGAAGGTCGGGCAGTGGATGTGGTGTATATGGATTTCAGTAAGGCATTTGATAAGGTTCCCCATGGTAGGCTTATTCAGAAAGTTTGGGGGCATGGGATACAGGGAAATTTGGCTGTCTGGATACAGAATTGGCTGGCCAAAAGAAGACCGCGAGTGGTAGTAGATGGAAAGTATTCCGCCTGGAGGTAGGTGACCAGTGGTGTCCTGCAAGGATCTGTTCTGGGATCTCTGCTCTTTGTGGTTTTAATAAATGACTTGGATGAGGAAGTGGAAGGGTGGGTTATAAGTTTGCCGATGACACGAAGGATGGTGGAGTTGTAGATAGTGTTGAGGGTTGTTGCAGGTTACAACAGGACATTGACAGGATGCAGAGCTGGGCTGAGAAGTGGCAGATGGAGTTCAACCTTGATAAATGTGAAGTGATTCATTTTGGAAGGTCGAATTTGAATGTTGAATACAGGGTTAAAGGCAAGATTCTTGGAAGTGTGGACGAACAGGGGTATCTTGGGATCCACATACATAGATCCCTCAAAGTTGCCACCCAGGTTGATAGGGTTGTTGAGAAGGCATATGGTGTGTTGGCTTTCATTAACCGGGAGATTGAGTTTAAGAACCGCGAGGTTTTGCTGCAGCTTTATAAAACTCTAGTTAGACCACACTTGGAATATTGTGTCCAGTTCTGGTTGCCTCATTATAGGAAGGATGTGGATGCTTTGGAGAGGGTACAGAGGAGATTTACCAGGATGCTGTCTCGACTGGAGGGCATGTCTTATGAAGAAAGGTTGAGGGAGCTAGGACATTTCTCACTGGAGCGAAGAAGGCAGAGAGGTGACTTGATAGAGGTGTACAAGGTGATGAGAGGCATGAATAGAGTGGATAGCCAGAGATTTTTCCCCAGGGTGGAAATGGCTGTCACGAGGGGACATCATTTTAAGGTGATTGGAGGAAGGTATAGGGGAGATGTCAAAGGTAGGTTCTTTACACAGAGAGTGGTGGGTGTGTGAAATGCACTGCCAGCGGAGGTGGTGGAGTCAGAATCATTGGGGATATTTAGGCGACTCTTAGGCACATGGACAGCAGTAAATTGAAGGGGTGTAGGTTTGGTTGATCTTAGATTACGATAAATGGTCGGCACAACATTGTGGGCTGAAGGGCCTGTACTGTACTGTGCTGTACTGTTCTATGAGCGGTCCTGACCCGGTATTCTCCGGGTCCTCTGCCTCCAAAGGGCCGAGTTCCCTACGGCACGGTTCACTTGTGCTTTTAAAAATCGTGAAACCGGCATTGTGGCTGATGAGGGAGAGAGAGGAGATAGGACATGGAGAGGGGCGACTGTGGGAGGCCGGGCCTTGCCATGCTAGCTGGGTTAGGGGAGTTTGTGGTGATGGGGGAACAGGCCCAGTGGCCGGGGTCCCCACAGAACTGGGGCGGTGTCCTTGCATAGACCGCCATTGCCGCGGTCTGCAAGGCAGCCATCTTGCTGCGCATCCCAATGACCATCCACCTTGAGCCTCATTCTGCAGAGTGACACCGGACGTATGGGTGACACCCCCCCCCCCCCCCACCCCAAACAGCTGCCACCCGCTGGTGGGGCAACAGGGCAATTCCTACAGTAGGCCCTGTGGGGGTGCTGGACGGGGGCTGCAGAGCGTACAGCTGGCATGGGCAGCACCAGCTGACAGTATCTTGGCATCCGGGACAGGCTCCTGGGCCAGAGCTCCCATGCTACCGGGCAACGACGGGGCCAGGGGTGCGGAGATTGGTGGTGGGGAGGGAAGACATGCAGGTGCAGAGCCTGCAGTGCCAACGGGGCCACCTATAGCCCATTGGACCTGGTTGGACATGGGGGTACGCACCATGCTAACATGTCGGCCTTTCACCTCCTGCAGACAACGGATATTGGAATTCAACCAGCAATGATGCCCTTCGTGCTAGTCACGGCAGCCCCCAGGGATGCCCTGCGGCTATACGAGCTGGAGCTGCTTGAGGAGGGAGCGGAAGCGGCAGCATCGGATCGTGTAGCAGTGGAACAGGAGGCAGTCGCCCAGGATGGAGAACCGGCTGCCCAACTGGTTGAGGAGGAGGAGGTGCCAAGGAGGCACACCGAGGCTTTGTGTGTACTGGCAGCGCCCGTCATTCGAGGACCCACCTGACCAGGCATACCATCGAAGTCGTGGGTTGAGCAGGTAGACCGTGTAACATATCTGCTAGATCATGACACACCTGGCACTGTGGGGGTATGGGGGAACGACACCCGCTCCCGGTGGCCATCAAGGTGACGGTAGCCCTGAACCTTTACGCGACAGGGCCCTTCCAGGCACCGAGTGGGGACCTGTCCAGGATCTCTCAGACCTTGGTGCATCCACACCATCATGGAGGTCCTATATGCCCAGTCAGCTCAATACATCCAGGATGCCCAGGCAGCAGGGATCGCCTCCATTGCCGACATGCCCCAGGTGCAGGGGGTGATCGACGGGATGCATGTACCCCTACGAGCACCTGCAGATGACAGGCCACTCTACACAAACCGGAAGTGGTTCCACTTGATGAACGTGCAGCTGATATGTGACCATCAGCTGTGTATCATGCACGCCTGCGACCGATGCCTGGGCAGTGTGCACAACACCTTCAACCTGGCATACTCAACGATTCCTGACATGTTCGAGAGGCCAGGTGCGGTGCCAGTTTTGCTGTCGTGGAACTCCCCAAATCCTGCGCTGAAGTCAATACTTAGTTTCAGGAACGGAGAATCTCACTGAAGGTGTTTAGAAATAATTAGAAGTTCTAAATGGAAGATTCTACTCCCTCACCCTAAGGTTCCTTTCTTAGTGCTACTCTTCAACTAATTCAGTTCTTTTAACACGATGAAGGTACTGAGCGCACTCGGCAAAGA
Source organism: Scyliorhinus torazame (assembly GCF_047496885.1). Lineage (NCBI taxonomy): Eukaryota > Metazoa > Chordata > Chondrichthyes > Carcharhiniformes > Scyliorhinidae > Scyliorhinus > Scyliorhinus torazame. The sequence continues at coordinate 169,966,099 of NC_092717.1, read as the reverse complement.
TATAGGTCCACCTTACCCTGATTGTAATGCTGACAATAATCTCCAATAATCAGCAAAATAATGGAAGTAGTGATCAAAGAGCGCCATCAAACAAGGAAGACTCACTAATTATCTTATGATTACTTATTCGGATACCACAGAACTCTTCTAAGTATAGCCATAATCTACACATGAACACAAGCTTAAAACCAAGGAGAAGTGCATTCAACCAAGTACTGAACCAAGGAACTCAAGATCATTCCTGCCCAAGTAAAAATATTTCATTGGTTGAAATCATACCTGACAAAAAGGAGGAGGGGGGTCGTTGTGATGGCTGGAAGGCAAAGACAAAATTATGCAGCCACAAGACTTTCTGTAAGATTTCCTCAGGACACTATTCTTAGCTGTTTTATCACTCCATTTTTAAAACTGTTTGCACTGCTGCCTCACAGCGCCAGGGACCCAGTTTCGATTCTGACCTCAGCTGACTGTCAGTAATGTGTTTGCACATTCTCCCCGTGTCTGGGTGAGTTTCCCCTGGGTGTTTCGAGTTTCTCCCACAGTCCAAAGATGTGCAGTTTAGGTGGATTAGCCATGCTAAATTGCCTCTCGGGGTGGAGTTGTAGGAATAGGACAGGGGATTGGGCCTAGGTAGTGTGGTTGTTCGAAGGGTCAGTGCAGACTCGATGGACTGAATGGCTTCCTTCTGCACTGTAGGGAGATTCTATGATTCCCACCAACTAAGAACAATTATTTTTTACATTGAGTGATTTATTCAACAATGCTTGTAGTGTTGTTATAAAATGCAGATAACTCCAGAATAAATAACATTAGTGACTCCTCAGATATGGACACATTCCGTGCCCATATGACCTGAACAACATTCTGGCTGAGGCTGATAAGTGGGACGTAACATTAGTGCAACATGAGTACCAGGCAATAGCCATCTCAACAAAAGAGAATTAATGGCAGTACCATCACCTAGTCCCCCACTATAAATATCCTTGGGGTTACCATTGACCAGCCACCTAAACTGGATCTTTTCTTTATTTGTTTTTTACGAGGTGTGGGCTTTGCTGATTAGGCTAGCATTTACTAGCCATCCCTAATTGTCCTGAAGATGGTGGTTGTGAGATGCCGTCTTGAAACTCTGTAGTCCATCTGTTGTAGGTATACCTACTGTGTTATTAGGGAGGGAGTTCCAGGATTTTGACTCAGCAACAATTAAGGAACAGCAATATATTTCCTAGTCAGGATGATGAGTGACTTGGCAACTTCCAGGTGGTGGTGTTCCCAGGTATCTGCTGCCCTTGTCCTTCTGGATGGTAGTGGTTGCGGGTTTGGAAGGTGCTGCCTAAGATGCCTTGGTGAGTTTTTGCAGTGCACCTTCCTCGAACATGTCCTCATCTAGATCATAGTTGAGGAGATATTTGAAGTGTTCTCTCCATCGAAGGCTAATGTTTTCTCTGTCTCTCAAAAGGGCCTCACCCTTCGCACTGATTTGAGGCCTAGGGTATTGGATCCATATATTGCCTTGGTGGCCCTGAAGAAGCCCTGTGTGTCGTGCTCATCAGCAAGGAGTTGCAGCTTTTTAGCTTTCTCCGTCGGTCATTGGTTCTCTATTTCTCCAATTATTCTTTATACCTCTGCCATTGCTGTTTGATGAGGTCTCCTCTTTGCCTTGCTGGTGATGTCGTTTTTTTCTGGTGTGAAGATTTTCCTCCTGTTGTCGATGAGATCTTAGATAGTGAGCTCATTCTCCTTGACGCAGTCTTGGTGCTTCCTGGTCTTGTTGCCAATGGTTTCTTCACAGCTTAAGACGATGGTTGTCAGTTTTCCCCCACGAGAATGAATGCTTTAGAGATTTTGGTGAAGATACTGTTGGAAGTTCACTGTCATGCTTGGATCTTGAAATTGCTCAACGTTTATCTTTTTCGAAGCTTTTGCTTCATCTTCCGCTACTTCTGGTGGAGTTTGATGGACAAATGGCTTTGGTGTTGAGGGCACCCATTTGGTCTCTGGAACAGGCGATTTGTAGTAGAAAATGTGCCAGTGCTTTGATCGTGGATGTCTCCAGGAATTCTTGAACTTTTCTTTTTGGCAGAACGCTGTGTTCGTGATGACCAGCTGGAGTTCTGTGCATTTGGTGAGCAGGAGAACCCCACTCCATGTGCGATTCCCAACTCCTTCGTTTCCGATGATTCCTTTTCCCATTCGAGAGTCCTGCCCAACCCTGATCTTGAAGCCCCCAAGGAGGATGATCGCCCCTTCCTTAGGAATGTTGGGGCGTATGGTGTCCAGAGTAGAATAGAAGCCTTTTTTGGACAGATGCTGGCAGGGAGCTCCAAGAGTCAGGTGACGAGTTTGTTCTTGATGACAATGCGTCCTTGGCTGCCTTCTTCCCTCAGCTACCCTTTGTCTGCTCCTCAGGTCTCTTGCAGGGCAGCAACGACAGTATCGAAGTACCTGAGTTCACGGGCAACAAGGGCAGTTCTCCGTTCCAGTCAATTGTTTTGCTCTCTATCCATGAGGGTTTGTACATTCCAGGTTGTGAAATTGAGTTTAACTTTGATTTTCTGACCACTGATAGATGGCTGCAGTTTTCTCACCCAGCTGGAGCTGGAATAAAGTATTTGTAGGGCACATTTTCTAGGCCTTTCTCCATGAGGGGTGAGCAGAATGGAATCTAAAGAGGGCTGCTCAGTTGTGAAGAAAGCTGCCGAAATGCTCTACTATTCCATGAATGAGACTATTGAATCAAGCTCCACTGTGTACCTTCCATCCGAAGCTAGGAACATTCGGGTCTCACGGGCCTGTCCCCGACACCTCTTGGCGATCGCCGCAGGATTGTCTGTTGTGGGGTGTGTTAATTTCCTCCAGGTAGATGTCTTTTGTGGGACATCATTTAATGTGTGTATGGCATTGCACTTCAGAAGACACAGGATCCTTGACAGAAAATAGGTCCAGTTCCAGTGGCAAGGAAACTGTGGCGACTGGAGATCTCCCTACTGCTCCAGCCTTCATCTGCCATCGCAACCATTGATAACCATACAATATCTTCCACCTGATCCGCCATTGAGGACTTGTTTTGGATTGCGCTTTGTCTGGTTCCTTCACTCTGACCTTTCTGCCATGGCTGACCCTGCTCGGAGGTTTTAGGCTCCCGACCGCATCACTCTTGGGGTCAACAAAATGCTCAAGCCACCCCACCATGGCAAGGTGGTAATCCACGGAAGCACAGCAGAAACACCACTCCCTTCTTCAAAGCTTTCTTTCTTTAACCAGCTAGTTAGGGAACATGCTTTATTATGGAGTTTTCACATGTATTTTTAGGTCAACAATGAATCTCTTTGTGAAACGAATTTCCTGGGACATCCAACTGGATATGTGACTGAAGAACTATTAGATCCTGTGAATCATGAGTTTATCATTTGTGCCTTTGAAAACAATGCAAGTGACCAAACTAGTTATTGCTTTACCAAATGAGTTTAAATATATTATGGTAAGCAAATGTAATGAAACCTTTATGTCACCTAGTAATTAAAATTATCTTCACCCTGCTTTGGGCGGCGTGGTGGCACAATGGTTAGCACTGCTGCCTCACAGCACCAAGGACCCGGATTCAATTCCAGCCTTGGGTGAATGACTGTTGTGGAGTTTGCGCTTTCTCCCTCTGTCTGCGTGGGATTCCTCCTGGTGCTCCGGTTTCCTCCTCCAGTCCAGAGATATGCATTGGCCATGATAATGAAGGACTTACATGCTCCCCCAAACTCTGGGTGGAGTCAACACATCCAGGTATTTGGTGCAAATTTTGAGGGCTTTTGTATCAAACATATTGTTCCTTAAAATCTAGAGAACCAGAACACAAGGGCATTCCTGCTTCAGCTATATAATCCTCAGAATCCCTACAGTGTAGAAGGAGGCCATTCGGTCCATAAAATCTGCACCAACCCTCCGAAAGAGCACCCTGACCTAAGCCCATTGCTCCCTGTGTCATGGTTCATTCGAAACTTGTCTCAAGCAAATATTGCAGGAGATTGATTACAAGTTAAAATTACAGTTTTGTCATCGTTTGCTGAATCAAAGTTCTGGGAGTCTTCATAACAAAATTACATGTGCATGAGCAGCTGCTGCTGGTAAAGAATGAAGATGGGCTGTCTTTTCTGTGCTTGTGTGTATTTGTGTGTAACTAAGATTGAGGAAATCAATATCTCCTTTCTCTGATAACTTTGGGACATTGTTTTATTGCAGCAATTCAACAGATAATGTCTTTTAATACGAAGCAAGTCAAAAAGGTTAAAGATATCTTTACTTTTCCAGTAATGCCTTCACAGAAATAATTTCACAAAACCTACAAAGTACCTTTATGCGACAGTTGTGCATATGACAGGAACAATTGGCACGTTACTTTTCTGTAGGTGTTGCTGACCTGAATCTGATTCTGTTGTTTGCTAGCTTCCACAAAAACACTTTCAGAAACCGATAAATTGATACGATGATGAGCATGAGCTGTGGCTTATTTTATTCCTTCCCTCCTTAGCTCAAGGTTGCTGAAGCCAACCGCACTGTCACATTGATATCCCAAGGTTCGATCAGCCCAGGGATCAGACCTTCGCACCCATTTCTGATCTGGTGCAGCAACCTAACAAACATTTATCCATTAACCCATCGGGTGAGCCAGTAATTCCTGTTCTATAATGATCATTGTAAAACATTTTGATCTGTTTTTCTTCACAGGAGAGCTCCCACCCCCTTACAGCCCAGTGGCGAGTCCCGATGTTGGAGGAGTACCAGTAATAAACTGTCGTGTGTGCCAATCCCTGATTAATTTGGAGGGCAAGCTGCACCAGCATGTTGTTAAATGCACTGTTTGTAATGAAGCCACGGTAAGAATATCTAAATATTATAGAAGTTAATGATTAACAATGAATGTATGTATAGTTCTTAATTTTCTCTTTTCTAAAAGCACTGGGTGGCACAGTGATTAATACTGCTGCCTCTCAACGCCAGGGATGCAGGTTCGATCCTGACCTTGGGTGACTGTCTGTGTGGAGTTTGCATGTTCTCCCCGTGTCTGCATGGGTTTCCTCGAGATGCTCCGGTTTCCTCCCACAGTCAAATGATGTGCAGGTTAGGGAGATTGGCCATGCTAAATTGCCCCTTAGTGTCCAAAGGTTAGATGGGGTTACGGCGGGGCAGTGGGCCTGGGTGGGGTGCTCGGAGCCGGTGCAGACCCGATGGGTCGAATGGCCTCCTTCCGCACTTGTAGGGATTCTATGACACCTAATATATTTTTATAATTTCCAAAATGTACAATTTCTTATGTGTAATATATATGTTTTTATGGATTTGAAGGACATTTAGAACACTATTAATGATATTGCTAATATTCTGAGTAAATTAATGTTGAAATAATATTCTTAAGGTACTAGATGTAACAAAGTTCCCTTTACAATCTTTACTCACAGACTGTCATTAACCAAACAAGAATTTTCATGCCCATATTCAAGCTCATCTGACATTTCCTTTGTCTATATTTTACAACGAGAAATCATTATTTGTGAAAGCAGCTTTCTTTTGTGTGTGTGTGTGTGTGTAGGAGCTGCTACTATAGTTTATTCGGATTGACACTGAAATGAACCCACAATTTATTTTTGTACGTCAACTCTCCTTTTTAAAAAAAAAAAAAGATCTGGAAGCACGGTAGAACAGGGGAAACTCCAGTTTCCTTTGGAACAGCTAGGAGATTAAATTGCAGTCTTATTTCTCACATGTTTTTCAATCAAGCACATAACTTCAATTTCAAAATTGTGGATCAGGAAATAATAAAGGATAGTGTGGATGTACCAAATAATCATTTGTCAGTGTGTAAACACTTCCTCTTATTGATCAGTCTCTATATCGTTTTTACCTTGTATGAAATTTGGCAGCTAAAATAAAAATAGTAATTCCAGTCATGCAAGTCTAGTTTCCATGTAAGATCATGTCCTCTGATCGACTTTTTCATATCAGAGAAAATGTATTGACACGTAATTGTTTAATTTCCTCTCATTTGTGGTGGGGAATTCCACAAAGTTAACACAGTTGATAGAATACCATGCCAAGGAGCAATAATTTAATCTGCAATACTTTTTTCGCAAAAATATAAATTTCACTCCTGTTACTCTGAATAAAACACATTCTAACATAATATTATTTGCTTTCGATTACATAATCCCTTCCCCTGTCAATTTTCTTTGTATCTCACTGATTCTTTCTAGGGAGTACTATTGAAGCTGTCCAACTTCACTGTTCAAATGCTGTATACAGTTTCATGAAGGAATAGAGAGTGGTATTCGGGTTTTCCAATGGCGCTAAGTTGGGTGGCACAATACGTAATGTAGGTGAGAGTAGAAAGTTACAATGGGGCATTGATAAATTTACTTGAGTGGCAAAACTGGTAAATGGAGTTGGAAAGTCTGAGGTCAATCACTTTGGATGTAAGAAAGATGCAACAAAGTATTTTCTCCATGGTGAGAAGGTATGAACTGTGGAAGAGTGGAGAGATTTAGGGGGCCTTGTACAAAAATCTCTAAGAATTAGTGGACTGATACAAAAATATGTGAAGATGCAATTGAAATGCCTACAGGGGGCTGAAATACAAAAGGGGTAGAAGCTGTACGAAAAGCTCTATTTGAACAATATCACTGAACCTCGAGACTTGCATGTTGGCATTGGAGTGGGCGCCATGCAGATTTACCAGAATTATACTAGGGCTCAGTAAAATTATGAGAACAAGTTGTACAGATTAGAGTTATATTTCTTGGGTTAAAAGATTGAGGTGATTTAGCTGAGGTATTTAAGATGATTACAGTAATTGATACGGTAGATAAATAGAAACTATTTCATCTGATGGGGGTATCCAGAACAAGGGGGCATAGACATAAAATTACTGACAGGCCATTCAGCGGTGATATCAGAAAGCACTTCTAGATTCAAAGGACAGTGAAAATCCAATGACAAAGGGTCGAATATCACCATTTGTAATGGTGATATCCTCAAAAATACAATAAATAGGAGCAGGAATAGACCATATGGCCATTGAGCCTGCTCTATCATTCCATATGATCATGGCTGATCTTGGGTTACCTGCTGCTGAGTGAGAAGATCATGGATCAAACCCAACTTCACAGACTTGAGCACGTAATCTTTTTTAAAAATATTTTATTAAAGTATTTGAAAATTTTTATAACAGTAACATAAACAATGACATCAACATGGTAAAATAAACATTTCCCCCCCAGCCCAATCTTCATGCACCTCAACCATACAACAACAATCCTCTCTCTTTTCCCCCCCCCCCCCCCCTTGGAATACTGCATCTGCTGACATTTTAATTTTCCCCGAGAAAGTCGACTAATGGCTGCCACCTCCAGGAGAACCCTAACATTGACCCTCTTAAGGCAAACTTTATTTTCTCGAGACTGAGAAACCCAGCCATGTCACTAACCCAGATCTCTACACTCTGGGGCTTCGAGTCCCTCCACATTAACAAGATCTGTCTCCGGGCTACCAAGGAGGCAAAGGCCAAGACGTCGGCCTCTTTCGCCCCCTGAATTCCCGGATCTTCCTACACTCCAAAGATCGCTACCTCCGGACTCGGCACCACCCGTGTTTTTAGTACTGTGGACATTGTCTTAGCAAAATCCTGCCAAAACCCTCTAAGCTTCGGGCATGCCCAAAACATGTGGACATGATTTGCTGTGCTTTTGAGCACGTAATCTTAATTAACATTTCAATTGAGTACCAAAAGAATGCTACACTGTTGGAGGTGTAGATTGTTGAAATGGATGTTAAACTGACTCTCAATCGACCCCTTAAATCAACGTGAAGATTCCCGTGGCATTATTGAAGATGCGCAGGCAGATTCTCCCAGTGTTGTGCCCAATACGTACCTCTCAACCAAACTTCACTAAAAGTGAATTCTAACAATCACTCTCATTCCAATTTGCAATACCTTGCTCTTACAAATTGACCAATTTTCCTTACGGTAGCCAAGTGCCTATCGCCTCTAATGCTTTATTTTGGATGCGAAAGATACCTATGGATGTGAAACTCTGTTATACAAATGCAAGTTTATTCTTCTTACCTTTTTGCTTTCTTCATATTTCTTAAAAACATCCCAAAGCACTTCAAATACAAAGAATTATGAAATGCAGTCACACTTTTCGAGATAACCGAGCAGCTATTTTGCACATTCGTGAGAGAATGACTTATTAGTTGGTTTTTAATGATCTTTGGCTTTATCAGCAGATTACATTGCTCTTTGAATAGTGTGATATGATATTTATCATCCATCTTGAGTGCCTAGATCAGGCAGATGGACCTCAATCTGACATCTCGTTTAAAAGATGGCAGCTCTGGCGATTTATTATTATTAGATTAAAGGTTGTTATTATTATTTTTAATAAAAACTTTTGTCAGTGCTTTACTATGGTCAGTTTAGGGTATGGTTTGGACTGGGAGCGTTCCAAAATAGTAAGTGACCAAATAATGTGGGACTGAGTAGCTTGCGTGGAGCAGAAGAGAACCACAATATCTTGCATTGATTAATAGTTTGTCACATAATAAAAATGCCTAAAGATGCTTCATGGGAACATTAGCAGTCAAAATATGACACCAAGCCACGTAGAGGTATGAAGACAGCTGACCAAAATCTTGATCAAAGGATGGATTTTATGAAAATGCTTCAGAAGAGAGAGAGTTAGGAAGTTTGAGGTTTTTGGGAGGGCATTCCAGAGCTCAGGACATAGGCAATGTGCCAGTGGAGCCGATGCAGCAAAGTAATTGTAGGGTTGAATAGTTGAGAGATGGCTATTAGGATCTAGAGGTGCAGTAGAGTACATGATGAGCTTGATGCCCATGATTTCATGTTTTTTATACAGTCAAGGTTGCATGTATTTTATCTCTGTAAAATTCAGCATAATTAATTACTCTGAAATGCATCTACTTACTCACAAATTAATCTCCCATTAGTTTTTTAAACATACCTGTGACCTTGCGAATACTACATTGGGTAATTAAAAATCTGCACAGAATTATCAATTGGCTTGCATATTTTGGTAGAGTATTGTATAGAATAAATTTAATCCCTTTAAATTATTTGCAGTTTTTCAACATTGTTGACTGAAAAATGCCTATTACAATATAATCAGTAACTGTACATCACTTTGTTTCTGTGCTGAACTGATTCTTTAATCAATTCTGCAGCGTTGAGATTCTTTGTGCTATACTAGATTTTATTATGCTAGGTTCATGACCTACAATACAACAGTTATTGCCATTTTAAACTTGCCGGGCAGTTTTTTCTCCCAAGGCCAAATATGTCGTTGGCTTTACGCTGTGATCTTTCACTTCCTGAGATTTTCCAGCATATAAATATATATTGTTATATTGGGGTATGTTACCACCTATTAACATTTCCTTTTTTAAATAAAAAAATCTGTTTTGGGTTGGTTCTCCTAGCAGATGCTGGGTACTCTTTGCAGTTCTCAGTTGATCAGATTTCCAGGAGGTAAGCCCAGGACAGCACAGCACTGTGGCTTTACAGCGCCAGGGTCCCAGGTTCGTTTCCTCGCTGGGATACTGACTGTGCAGAGTCTGCACGTTCTCCCCGTGTCTGCGTGGGTTTCCTCCGGGTGCTCAGGTTTCCTCCCAGAGTCCAAAGACGTGCAAGTTAGGTGGATTGGCCATGCTGAATTGCCCTTCGTGTCCAAAAAGGTTAGGAGGGGTTATTGGGTTATGGGGATAGGGTGGAAGTGAGGGCTTAAGTGGGTCGGTGCAGACTCGATGGGCTGATTGGCCTCCTTCTGCACTGTATGTTTTATGTTCGATGTATCTATGTATCTAAATTGATTTCTTTGGATCCTCAAAAATGTTTTTAAGTGAAGCATTATATTCAATGAAAATCTTTGGAAGTAAGCATTGTTTCCTTTGATGCGCAGGACTGGTTTGAACCACTTCCCGTTCAATGGTTTTGGGAAACTTTGCTTTTATAGAATTTCCTCTCACCCCCAATTGGAAGGATATGACCAGTGGTATCGGACAAAGATCTGTGTTGGAGCCTGAACTATTGACTTCATTTTTTAATGTCTTGCATGATGGGTCAGAAAGCCACATATCAAACTTTGTTGATGATATATAGAAAGGTTGCATTGTAAGTACTGTAGATGGAAGCATAAAATTACAGTGAATAGTAAATGTGAGATCATCCACTTCAGATCTAAAAATGCTGAAAAAAACACTATTTTCTAATGGTGAAAAACTAGGAACAACTGAGATTGTAAACTCTCCCACACGGGAGGGTTTAAACTAGTATGGCAGGGGGGTGGGCACAGGAGCAATAGGTCAGAAGGTGAGCGCATTGAGGGAGAACTAGGGAATAGGGTCAGTATGGCTCTGAGGCAGAGCAGACAGGGAGAAGTTGCTGAACGCAGCGGGTCTGGTGGCCTGAAGTGCATATGTTTTAATGCAAGAAGTATTACGGGTAAGGCAGATGAACTTAGAGCTTGGATTAGTACTTGGAACTATGATGTTGTTGCCATTACAGAGACCTGGTTGAGGGAAGGGCATGATTGGCAGCTAAACGTTCCAGGATTTATATGTTTCAGGCGGGATAGAGGGGGATGTAAAAGGGGAGGCGGAGTTGCGCTACTGGTTCGGGAGAATATCACAGCTGTACTGCGGGAGGACACCTCAGAGGGCAGTGAGGCTATATGGGTAGAGATCAGGAATAAAAAGGGTGCAGTCACAATGTTGTGGGTTTACTACAGGCCTCCCAACAGCCAGCGGGAGATAGAGGAGCAGATAGGTAGACAGATTTCGGAAAAGAGTAAAAACAGCAGGGTTGTGGTGATGGGAGACTTCAACTTCCCCAATATTGACTGGGACTCACTTAGTGCCAGGGGCTTAGACGGGGCGGAGTTTGTAAGGAGCATCCAGGAGGGCTTCTTAAAACAATATGTAGACAGTCCAACTAGGGAAGGGGCGGTACTGGACCTGGTATTGGGGAATGAGCCCGGCCAGGTGGTAGATGTCTCAGTAGGGGAGCATTTCGGTAACAGTGACCACAATTCAGTAAGTTTTAAAGTACTGGTGGACAAGGATAAGAGTGGTCCTAGGATGAATGTGCTAAATTGGGGGAAGGCTAATTATAACAATATTAGGCGGGAACTGAAGAACATAGATTGGGGGCGGGTGTTTGAGGGCAAATCAACATCTGACATGTGGGAGGCTTTCAAGTGTCAGTTGAAAGGAATTCAGGACCGGCATGTTCCTGTCAGGAAGAAGGATAAATACGGCAATTTTGGGGAACCTTGGATAACGAGAGATATTGTAGGCCTTGTCAAAAAGAAAAAGGAGGCATGTGTCAGGGCTAAAAGGCTGGGAACAGACGAAGCCTGCGTGGAATATAAGGAAAGTAGGAAGGAACTTAAGCAAGGAGTCAGGAGGGCTAGAAGGGGTCACGAAAAGTAATTGGCAAATAGGGTTAAGGAAAATCCCAAGGCTTTTTACACGTACATAAAAAGCAAGAGGGTAGCCAGGGAAAGGGTTGGCCCACTAAAGGAGAGGCAAGGGAATCTATGTGTGGAGCCAGAGGAAATGGGCGAGGTACTAAATGAATACTTTGCATCAGTATTCACCAAAGAGAAGAAATTGGTAGATGTTGAGTCTGGAGAAGGGTGTGTAGATAGCCTGGGTCACATTGAGATCCAAAAAGACGAGGTGTTGGGTGTCTTAAAAAATATTAAGGTAGATAAGTCCCCAGGGCCTGATGTGATCTACCCCAGAATACTGAAGGAGGCTGGAGAGGAAATTGCTGAGGCCTTGACAGAAATCTTTGGATCCTCACTGTCTTCAGGGGATGTCCCGGAGGACTGGAGAATAGCCAATGTTGTTCCTCTGTTTAAGAAGGGTAGCAAGGATAATCCAGGGAACTACAGGCCGGTGAGCCTTACTTCAGTGGTAGGGAAATTACTGGAGAGAATTCTTTGAGACAGGATCTACTCCCATTTGGAAGCAAATGGACGTATTAGTGAGAGGCAGCATGGTTTTGTGAAGGGGAGGTCGTGTCTCACTAACTTGATAGAGTTTTTCGAGGAGGTCACAAAGATGATTGATGCAGGTAGGATGTTGTCTATATGGACTTCAGTAAGGTCTTTGACAAGGTCCCTCATGGTAGACTAGTATAAAAGGTGAAGTCACACGGGATCAGGGGTGAGCTGGCAAGGTGGATACAGAACTGGCTAGGTCATAGAAGGCAGAGAGTAGCAATGGAAGGATGCTTTTCTAATTGGAGGGCTGTGACCAGTGGTGTTCCACAGGGATCAGTGCTGGGACCTTTGCTCTTTGTAGTATATATAAATGATTTGGAGGAAAATGTAACTGGTCTGATTAGTAAGTTTGCAGACGACACAAAGGTTGGTGGAATTGCGGATAGTGATGAGGACTGTCAGAGGATACAGCAGGATTTAGATTGTTTGGAGACTTGGGCGGAGAGATGGCAGATGGAGTTTAATCCGGACAAATGTGAGGTAATGCATTTTGGAAGGTCTCATGCAGGTAGGGAATATACAGTGAATGGTAGAACCCTCAAGAGTATTGAAAGTCAAAGAGATCTAGGAGTACAGGTCCACAGGTCATTGAAAGGGGCAACACAGGTGGAGAAGGTAGTCAAGATGGCATGCGGCATGCTTGCCTTCATTGGCCGGGGCATTGAGTATAAGTATTTGGCAAGTCATGTTGCAGCTGTATAGAACCTTAGTTAGGCCACACTTGGAGTATAGTGTTCAATTCTGGTCGCCACACTACCAGAAGGATGTGGAGGCTTTAGAGAGGGTGCAGAAGAGATTTAATGTTGCCTGGTATGGAGGGCATTAGCTATGAGGAGCGGTTGATTAAACTCGGTTTGTTCTCACTGGAACGAAGGAGGTTGAGGGGAGACCTGATGGAGGTCTACAAAATTATGAGGGGCATAGACAGAGTGGATAGTCAGAGGCTTTTCCCCAGGGTAGAGGGGTCAATTACTAGGGGGCATAGGTTTAAGGTGAGAGGGGCAAGGTTTAGAGTAGATGTACGAGGCAGGTTTCTTACGCAGAGGGTAGTGGGTGCCTGGAACTCGCTACCGGAGGAGGTGGTGGAAGCAAGGACGATAGTGACATTTAAGGGGCATCTTGACAAATACATGAATAGGATGGGAATAGAGGGAGACGGACCCAGGAAGTGTAGAAGATTGTAGTTTAGTCGGGCAGCATGGTCGGCACGGGCTTGGAGGGCCGAAGGGCCTGTTCCTGTGCTGTACATTTCTTTGTTCTTTGTTGTTCTTTGAGATTGGGGCTTTAACTATTTAGATCATTAAAATGCCTTTTATTTGTACAGCAAATAATCAAAACGAATGGAGTATTGGCCTTTATATGATTGGATGGATGTCATGCTTCAGTTATACAAATCCCTGATTAGACCACAGCTTGAGTACTGCAAGCAGTCCTGGGCACCACGCCTTATGTAGGATAAATTGGGCTTGGAGGGAGTGCAGTGTAGATTTAACAGAATGATCCTTGTACTCCAAAGTTTAAATTATGAGGATAAGGTTACACAAACCCAGGTTGCACTGCCTGGAATTTAGGCGGTAAAGCTGTTATTTTATCCGAGCTTGCAAGATATTAAGAGAATGGGTAGGGGGAATAGATAGAGATAAACTGTTCCAATTGGTTGGGATGTCTAGGATTGGAGCCAGACATTCTAGGAATGAAATTAGGAAACACTTCTACACACACAGGATTGTGGAGGTTTGGAGCTGTCTTCCGCACATTTCAATTGATCTAGAATTTTAAATGTGAGATTGCTCGGCAGCTGTTAACCAAAGATGTTTTTTAATTAATTCAAGGATGTGGCTTCGCTGGCTAGGCCAGCATTTATTGCTCATCCCTAATTTCCTTGAAGATAGTGGTGAGCTTCCTTCTTGAATTGCTGCGGTCTATGGTGTTAGGGAGGGGTATTAAGGGATAGGGCAAGGGCAGCTATATGGAATTAGGCCGGTTATTAAAGGGTAGACAGTCCCATTTCTCCTGTTTCTTAAAGAAGCCCTGATGCAGTGTACACAAGAATATTTAGATTGGCAGTATTTCCAGAAGGAACAATTGGCTGGTTAATCCAAATAATTGGTCAGGATTCTGACTTGCATTGTGTATGTTAAATTTTGTATGCCGTTACTTTAACTTATTTTTATTTGATCAAGAGATCTGGGCTTCACTGGCCAGGCTAGCATTTATTGGCCTTGAACTGAAAGGCCTGTTAGGCCATTTGAACCACATTGCTGAGAATTTGGAGTCACATGCAGGCCAGACCAGGTAAGGATGGCAAATTCCCTTCCCTAAAAGACATTAGTGAACCAAATGTGTTTTTGCATCAATTGACAATGGTTTCGTGGTCATCATTAATCTTTTAATTCCAGGTCTTTTTTAATTCAAATTTCACCATCTGCCATGCTGGAATTCATGATGGGATTAATCAGCCTTTGTAATAACAAAATATTCTGAATCTTGATAGAAGAATTAATTGCTGTTTTTTTTTCCCCTAGCCAATCAAAAATCCTCCAACAGGAAAGAAGTATGTACGATGCCCTTGTAATTGTCTCCTTATTTGCAAGGATACATCTCGGCGCATTGGGTGTCCAAGACCTAACTGGTTGGTATGCAGTTGCTGCATTCTAGTTTTTAGGTATTCAAGATTTTCTTAAATTAGAGCTTGCTGAAATCTTCAACTTCTCGTCCATTTGGCAAGGGACATTTGCAAAAAAATATATTGAATAAACCTTGATAACAAAACGAACACCTGATGTGATGAATCTAAGCACTTTTTAAATTTGATATTATTTGTTGCAAAATGGCAATTTTTAACCATGAAAAAAATGCATTTTTGTCATTGATTCCCTTTTTCTCAATAAGAAAGAATAGCCAAGCTAAAAGTTCATTAACGAAGTGATAACATTGGGATTATCTGACAAATCTATGTAAATTTTACAAGTTCTAAAGGTAGCATTTGGAAATGTGCATTTTTGGGGGAAGACAGTCAAGCAGTAAGCATGCACAAGCTTTACCTGAAGAAATCTGTTAATTGCTTGAACTTGTTGGCTTTGTACAAGGCTCTGCCCATGGTTGATACATTCCCTCATGTAAAATATATTCTGATTCGATTGACTTCTGCAAGACACTTAAAGATTTGAGTTGCTGGCAAAAGCATTTTTTATGTGGCCAATTGTATTTTGATCTGTCCATCAGTTGGTTTTGTTGGATAGTCTGCTGCTTCTGTGATATATTTTTCTTCGTTGCCACTATTTAACCCCACAAAATATTTAGGCTGCAAAGGTATTTGAGGTTTCTAAATCTTAAATGATTTAGATATGGGATAACTGGTTTATGAGAGGAATTTCAGGTCCAACAACACCTGTGCGGAAAGACTTCACACTTAGACTGTCATACGGACAACTTGGCAATAGCGGATCAACCACCCGTAATGCACTCCGCTGCATTTTTCTTTCCATTGACTGCGTGTTATAAAAGCCGGCAATCTGTTATCAGCAATTTATTACTCGGTGGTGAAGGTTAAAATCCAACCTGAGGTGTTTTGTTTACATCCATCATTTCCTCCTTCTGCACAACTAAACATTTCAAAGAAAACCTGCTTCTACGCAAGACATGGCTGTTGATTTGTTGTACCAACTGCTGAAAAGTCTGACACTGAGATGGATTTCCCCATAGACATGAAAGTTAAAACCTTGTAACCTACCATAAGGGGAAATCTACTACCTCCGCCAATCTGCAGTGGATGCATCTATAAAACAAGTGGCATTGTCTAGGAGACATCCACATGTAAGTGAAGTGTGCTGTCTAAAAATGTAAATGTTTCACATTGTTGTCTAGTTCCAACTACACAAACAGATGGCTCTGAAATCTTAGCATGGTGAATTCCTCGTGGCTTCGCCTGATTGACCATACATAACTTAGCTCAATGATGAGTGGAATTTCTATTTATGCATCTTTCTGGGGTTTACACCTATTTTCTGCTAAAGTTATGACGATCTGGAGAGTACCTGAGAAAATTTGCAAGACGGGTGTGAGAATATGCCGGTATCATCAGATGAGATTAATAGCATTTGCTGCTATGATAGCATTTGCTGCTGACCATGACCTTTGAAATGGTCATTGTTTCAATAATTGTACTTGTATAATGCCTCACTATTAATATAAAACATGCTCTACAGAAGAATCCATTGCCAGAAAGGAACTGTTACAAGTGTGTTGATGGAGGTATTTCAACCAGTCAATTAATCCTGAATTCTTGTGAAGCTTCAACTTAATGAAGTATTTTGTCACAATTTTGGAAGGTGCCATTGAAGGTGTCTTGGTGAGTTGCTGCAGTGCATCTGCCAGATGATGCATGTTGCTGCCACTGTGCATTGATGGTGGATGGAGAGCCCATCAAGCGGCTGTTTTGTCCTGGATTGTGGTCAAACACGTTGAGTGTTGTAGTGCACACTCATCTTTGAAAGTGAACTGTATTCCATCATGCTCCTAATTGGTGCCTTGTAAATGGTGGATAGGATTTGTACAGTCGGTGGATGTGTTACTTGCCACTAAATTCCCAACTTCTGATCTGCTCTTGTAGCTACAGTATTTATATGGCTCATCCAATTCAGTTTCTGGTCACTGGTAAGTTCCATCATGTTGATGGTAGGGGATTCGGTGATGATAACAACGTTGATTGTGAAGGGGAAATGGTCAGCTTCTCTCTCGTTGTAGATGGTGACTTTTGTAGTGTGACTTATCAATCCAAGCCCGACGTCGTCCACGTATTGCTATATATGGACATGGACTGCTTCAATATCTGAGGAATCACTAATTGTACCAAACACTGAAATCACAATACCCCACTTCTGACGTTATAATGATGTGAAGGTAATTTATGAAGCAGCTGAAGATGGTTGGGCCTAGGGCATTACCCTGAGGAACTCCTGCAGCGATGTCCTCGAACTGAGATGATTGACCTCCAACCACAGCTATCCTTCTTTGTACTAGGTATGACTCCAACCAGTAAGAAGATTCCCCCCCGTTTCCCATTGACTCTAGTTTTGCTCGGGCTCCATGCTGCCTCACTGTTAACTGTCAAAGGCAGTCACTTTCATCTCACCTCTGGAATTCAACTGCTTAGTCCATGTTTGGACTAAAGCCACAGTGGAGCGGAGTGGTCCTTTTGAAACTAACCTAAACATCAGGGAGAATGTGCCGTTTTATAGCACTGTTGACGACAGCTTCCATCATTTTTGCTGTTAACCAAGGGTTGGCTGATGCTAATTTGCCAGATTGAATTTGTCCTTTTTTGAACTGGGCATACTGTCACGTGAGAGTACCCTTTAAGAAATGGGTGTTTAAGAAATGTACCTTTAAGAAATGGAGCTGCTCATGTTACTGGAGTGATGTCAGAGTGTGGGTGGGGCTGAGCTCTACTTCTGCTTTTTGAGTTTCAGTTTGAGAAAGCTTGGGTGTGTCTAGTGTTCTTTGTGAGCTGAATCTGAAGTTAAAAGTGAGCTGCACTGCTGTTGATCTCTGCCATCAAAAAACTATCTATGGATCATTGGGTGAATTCAGAAGAAGCATAAATGTTTTCAGTCTTGAATGTAAACCCTGATGTGCTCCTGTTTGGATGGTAAAAAGACAGCATACAGATTACTTAGTGTTATATTCTTTGGGGGGTGTATTTGATTTACTGGTTGCTAAGATATTCACTTTGTTTTAAAAAGGTTAACTTGAGTTCATAGAATAAACATTGTTTGTTTTAGAAAACCACTGGTCCATTTTCTGCTGTACCATATCTGTAGAGTAAGCCTTGTGCTCCCCATACCACAATCGATTAAAAGTTGTGGATCATGTGAACTCCATGATACACTTTGGGATTCTCTAAATCCTGGCCCATAACAATTCCATCTGGTTGGGTAGATACCAGTGTTGCAGCTGGAACAAGTGGTCTGGAGGGTGGCTAATTCTGCAGCACCTGTCATTGATGCTGAAATTGGGATGTTACTGGGGCCCATAACCTTAGTTGTATTCATTGAACTGAACCGTTGCTTGCTATCACATATAGTGAATTGGATTTGCTAAAGACTGTCATCTGTGATGCTGGGGACCCTAAGGTGGATCACCCACTCTACTTCTGACTGAAGATGGTTGCAAATGCTTCAACGTTGTCTTTACTGCACTGCTGTGCTGGACTCACTGTTAGAGATCGGATTATTCATGGGAGGTTTTTTTTGTTTAATTATGCGTCCCCAATCACGACTGGGCGCAGCAGAACCACAGTTTTGATCTGATCCATTGGTTGTTACATCCTTTAGTTCTGTATGTAGAAAGCTGTCTTTGCTGCTTAATATGCATGTACTCCTATATTTTAGCTACCTCCTTTTTCGGTGCGCCTAGTCTGCGGCAGGCATGCTGTCCTGGACTATTGAACAAGCGTTGATCCCCTGGCACGTTGACAATGGTAGAGCGAGGATAGGCCGGCCATCAAGTTACTGGTTGTGGATGAAAACAATTCAAATGCTGCTGATGGCCTACAGCATCTCCAGGATCCCCAGTTTTGATCTGTTCAGAAGCCATCCCATTTAGCAGTGATAGTGTCTCACAACTCATTGGAGAAGTGTGAAGTATGTGACATTATCTCCAAAAAACAACTCTTCGGGTTGTCACTTCCATAGACTCTCCACAGTGCAGAAGGAGGCCAGCTGAGCCAGAGCATCCCACCCAGGCCTGCCCCATCCCCATAGCCCCATCTAACCTTTGGACACTAAGGAGCAATGGTACTGAGGGGAGGGTACCCTGTTTCTCCAACACAAAATTAGTGTTTGTACCGTTTGGCTTTGTATATATTTTTTATTATTTTAATAAAAAGATATGGCCAATCCACCTTGAGTGGCTGCAGCTGCTCTCTCTCTGTCTCTGTTGCTGCTGCTGTTTCCAGTGCTGGTTGAATTGTCTGGAGGAAGAAGTTAGAGGAGAGAGGAAGGAGAGAAGGAAAAAAGGAGGTAAGGAAAAACAACACCAGGAAGGTGACTGCAAAAACAAGGTGGGAGTGAAGCCCATTGAACTGTTGGTTTGCTGGACTCCTCCTGGGCTGAGGGCCCGGCCCTGCCCAGTGTTTCCCAACTGTCAGGCCTTCCTTGTTCCATCTGGTGAGCTTGATCCGGGACAGGGATATCAAGTGGTTGCTGGGATGCTCCCGGTTGAATACCCCATACACCAGCAGGGAGGAGATCGGTTCCGTTGGGTGGTCGTTCCAGAGTGGGAGCACAGACTGTATTTTGCTGAGCCCTACTTAGGCTGAAGATTTCTTTAAACCAGCGTCACTTACCTCAGTATGGTGACCTAGGGTGGGAGCACGGACTGTGTTTTTTGCTGGGCCCCCTCCTGGGCTGAGGTTCCCCAAACCTCCCACATTCCAGCTTCACCCGGAGTGTCTCATCGTGGGCACCATTCCATCTATGGTGCCCCACCCTCCTGTGTTGCTGACCTCTTCCCACTGTGTCCCGAGTTCTCTCTTTCCTTCCTTGCCTTGCTCCCCCTGTGTACCTTCCCAGGGGGAGAGTATGTCATTACACCTCGTTCTTCCCCTGACAACTCCCTCTCCACTATTTATTTTGTCAATTAATTTCCAATGCGATAAAGCCCACATTGGGGTGGGCGTGGCACTTTCCCTGATGGCCACTCCATCTACGTCAATGGCGGGTTCGACCAGAGCCACCTATGTGAGGGTGGTGGCCTCTTCGACCTCCACTGCTCCCGCAGCCTCGCCACCTTTCCGGTTGCTGACGCGAAAGCTGGGCGTAAAGTGCTGCACGCACCCCACCGTCACCATAGATGCGTTCGCGTAATGGCCGGGGTCGTCGGCCCCTCGGCCATTGTGGCCGCCTCTCGAATGCACGGGAAAGTCGTGTTCTTCCTGAGGGCCGAGAGGGCGGTTCACCTCGTCCTTGGAAAAAGGGGTCGCAGTGGGCGGGACCTACATGGCAGTGGACCCTGTTTGAGGCCACCGGCGAGCGGGTCATATTGTCCAATGTCCCGCCCTACCACCCTACGGAGCTCCTCCTCCCTCACCACCAACTATTGGGGCAGGTTCGTTCTGAGGTAGCGCTGTTCCCTCTCGACGCCCCCCTCAGGCACATCTACTCCTTTCGACGCCAGGCTTTCATCCGCCTGGCCCGGGAGGATGCCTTCGAGGGAGGATTCGAGGTCTCCCATCTAGTCTGGTCTGTGGATGGCATGAGGTGCCATGCCTACAAGAAGGTGGGGCACGTGCGGAAGAACTGCCCCGCTTCCAAAGCCACTACTGACACCAAGGCGGTTGCATTTCTATCCTGACCCTACAGGGGGACATCGTGCCGGCGCCTACAGGTCAGTCGGCTGCAGACGTGGATGAGGGAGGGCATCCGCAAGGCCCGAAATAAGGCAAGGCGGAGATCGGCTGCAAATACCCCCGACCCCATCAGCCTAGGGACCGCTGCACCCCGGAACTCCGGCCCAGGGACTACCGCGGACACTCAGCTCATCCCGGGCCCATTGTCGCCTCAGCGTCGGGTACTGGGCCTGGCGTCATTTTGTTGTGGATCCGCAAGGGGGAAGGCAGTGATGGCCGTGCTCCCAGGCCGACGGGGAAGATTTACCAACTCTAACCCGGGGACAGAGTGTTGAGGGAAGAGGGGTCGTTGCGAGGATGGAGGTTTCTTCGACGCAGGCCACCCCTAGCAAGCGGCGCCACACCTTGGAGGGGGAGGAGAGAAACATCATGACTCCTCTGACGTGATACAATTAGAGGAGCCTGCGAGGAGCCCCGTCTGTCAACGATCCGGGGAGTGGGATCGAGGCAGACCCGGGGCTGGTTGGTGGGACCGTGCCGTCTGCCACACTCAATGTGGCGGAGGATTTGGTCCCAGACGGCGACTGCTCGGAGGAGGATGGCTGCTCGGTGGGGGGCACGGGGGATGATATTGGGTCCATCTGCAGCAAGACGGTGGACTCCCTCTTGCCCGACACTGAGTCGCCCTTCACCCCCGCGGGGAACTCCGTGATTTTCTACATGCAAACCGCAATCGCTGAAACTGAGTGCAGCTAGCCCTCGGCCGGTAATCGGACATGGCGCTGTTCATCCGGTCTTCCCGCGCCTAAAGAGGAAGAACCTGCGCTCCTCTGCTCTTTCTGAGCACTGAAAAAGTGAAGGTAGCACTTTACTACTGACATGGAGGTGACCATAGCCCACCTCAACGTTAATGGCAGCAGGGACGCGCTCTGCAGATTCCAGAACTTCTCGGTCCTCCGGGACGGGAAGTATGCGGCGTGCTTCCTGCAAAAAACCCACACCGCTCCGGGACACACAGCCACATGGCTCCTGGAGTGGTGAGGGGGGGTTTACAGGAGTCACCTAACCTCGCGTTTAGGCGGGGTGGCTATCTTGTTGGCCCCACATTTTCAGCCGGATATCTTGGGGGGTCAAGGAGCCAGTGCCAGGTCGGTTGCTGCACCTGATGGCCCGTGAGGGGGTGGAGGTACTTCACTTTGTGAATGTCTATGTTCCACAGGTTGGCCAGCAGCAGACGGCTTTCTTCGAACAAGTGTCCACTCATCTTGGCACCATCGCCGCGGGCGAGTGATTTGTCCTGGGGGGGGGATTTTAATTGCACCTTCGGGACAAAGGACCGCCTTGGTACCCAGTGCAGCTCTCGTGCGGTGGTGAAGTTAAGGAACCTGGTCGGGTGCTTTGACTTGGTGGACGTCTGGCGGACTCTCCATCCTGACTCCAGCGTCTTCACATTTGTGAGGCCTGGGGTTGGAGTGTCCAGAATCGACAGCCTCTACATTTCAAGGGCGTACCTGCCCCATGTCCCGACGGCCTCTGTGCAGCAGGTGCCGTGCTCAGACCACTATCTGGTGTGGGCAGGGTCGTCCTGTCTCACGCTCAGTCCACGTACTGGCATTTTAACCTGCTGCCGGAGGACGAGCGTTTCCTGGGCTCGTTACGTCACTTCTGGACCGGCTGGAGAAGGAAGTGGGGAGGCTTCCCCTCCTTGAGGCTATGGTGGGACGTGGGCAAGTCTCGCGTGCGTACCTTCTGTCAGGAGTATGCGAGGGGGTCGACAATGAGGTGGAAATCCAGGGTCGAGGAATTGGAAAAGGAGATGCTTGACCCGGAGTCACGTCTCGGTCAGCCCGATGAGGACCCGGCCCTGCGGCTGGTGTACAGAGAGAAGAAGGGCACGCTGCGGGACCTGCAACTTGTCGGGTCCCGGGGCGCGTATGTGAGGTAACGGATCCAGATCCTCACTGACATGGACCGCGGCTCCCCCTTCTACTTGCTGGAAAAACGGCCCGGCGTCCGTCAGCAGCTCCTTCCACTGCTGGCTGACAATGGGTCCCTCGTCTCAGATCTGGAGGAGGTTTGGGCCCAAATTCGAAGCTTCTACGCCGCTCTCTTCACTCTGGATCCGTCCAGCGAGGATGCTTGCCGAACTTTGTGGGAGGACCTGCTGCGGGTCGGCCCAGAGGGCGCCGGGAGTCTTGATATCCCTATGAGCCTCGGGGAGCTGACCGGCGCGCTTGACAGCCTGTCCAGGGGCAAAACCCCAGGGCTGGATGGGCTGACCGTGGAGCTCTTCCAGGTGTACTGGGACATCCTGGAGAGCAACTATGCGGGTGTCCTGGGGGAAAGTATCGCGACTGGGGAGATGTCCCTCTCATGGCGCAGAGCCACCATTACCTTGCTGCCAAAGAGGGAGGGGTCTCCGCCATCTTAAAAACTGGTCCGGGACCGAGTCCATCATTCCCAGAGGGTTGGTGTGTCTATGTTACATGTTTTAGGCTGCACTCCCTTTTTAGTTTTCTAACCAATCTTTTGCTGGAGTTTTCTTTGCACTTCAGCCCCACGCTCCTGATCTACGGGCACCCGGTGCGGAGAAGGGTGGGGAAGGCAGAGGACCTCCTTGTGAACCTGCTCCTGGGCCTGGTGAAGCGGGCCATTTATAGGTCCAGCGGGCAACTGCGGGGGTCGTCCAGCAAGACTGTCTGCCCCTCTTCCGCGGCTACATTCGCTGCCGGGTGTCCCTGGAAAGGGAGCATGCGGTGTCCACGGGCACCATCGAGGCCTTCCGTGCCTGGTGGGCACCGCAGGGGTTGGGGTGCTGTATTGACCCCTTTAACTGCACTCTTATTTGATGTTTTTAAGTTTCCATTGATCTTTGTTATGTTCGGGCAGTGCCCCTAACAGGAGCGGTCCTTTTTTGCTTTGTATCTGTTTGTTTCCTTTCTTTTTTGTTGGTGCACTTCAAAAGAGTGGCCAATCCACCTAACCTGCACATCTTTGGATTGTGGGAGGAAACCAGAGCTCCCGGAGGAAACCCATGTAGACACTGGTGGAATGTTTGTGTGGAGTTTGTACAGTCGTCCAAGGTTGGAATCGAACCCAGGTCCCTGGCACTAAGGCAACACTGCTGACTACTGTGCCACCCATGTGCCACCGTGTCACCAACCTCTACCAACATTGTCCTGGATTGAATCATCTACTCCAGTTAGTTTAATGAGCATGCGGTCAAGTAAATTTTTTCCATGTATTGATTCTCTTGCAGACAGCTACAGGCCTAGTCTGGAAGCCGATGTTCTTCAGGACTCGTCCAGCTCAGTAAACAGTAGTGCTATTGAGCCCCTCTTGGTAATGGAAATCGAAGTCCCCCAACCAATGTCAACTATTTGCCCTTTCTCTTCTCAAGTGCTACTTCCAAGTTGTGTTCAACATGGATGAGTATTGATTCATCAGCCAAAGGAGGGCAGGAGGTGGTAATTGGCAGATTGCATCTTTGACCATGTTTGGCCTGATACTGTGAGATTTTATGATATCCAGAGGCAATGTTGATGATTCCCATGGCCATTCTTCACAGCTGTTTACCACTGTGCTGCCACCCCTGGTGTTCATTGTACACTAATTATGGTTAATTGTATTCCAGTGTTGGGCATAACTGGGGATTAATATGTGCCACGATAAATAGAAGGAGACTAAAACTGTAACTTTGTTATGTAATGCATGCTTGTAATGTGTAACTCTCTAAATATATGTTTACAGAAGGTTTGAAAGATTTGCTCCAGTTCTGTCCTTCAGCTGGGCTGGCATTCTGGAGTATAGCATGGCCTGCCATGTGTAACTTACCAGGAGATATTGATTGAGAAGTCTGGAACGTTGGCAGAGTGATTTTATTCAGTGAGTTTGACTGTCTGGCTGTTGCTTGATAGCTGAAACAGTTCTCTCAATCAAGTCTCCAAGTGTCAGTGAGGAGGACTTTGCACGGTCCTGTGGACTGTGTGGCTTTGTCTTGTTTGATACCCTGGTTGATACTCGATTTCTTGTCTGGTTTTTCTTTATCTTTAGTCTTTATCTTAGCGGTTTGATACTTGCTTGAGTGACTTGTTTGATAATTTTATCAGGCAGCTAGAGAGTCAACAATATTGTTGTGGATATATTTTTTCATTCCTTCATGGGACGTGGGTGTCGGAGGCTATGCCAGCATTTATTGCCCCTTGAGGGGGCAGTTAAGAGTCAACCACATTTCTGTGGGTCTGAAGTCACACGTAGGCCAGACCTGTTAAGGACGGCAGATTTCCTTCCCTAAAGGACATTAGTGAACCAGATGGGTTTTTACGTCAATCAACAATGTTTTCCTGGTCATCATTTTAATTCCAAATTTTTTTCTTTATTGAATTCAAATTTCACCATCTGCAGTTGTGGGATTTGAACCTGGGTCCCCAGAGCATGTCTCTGGTTTACTAATCCACTATGCCACCGCCTCCCCCTATTGAATCATATGTGGGCCAGACCAGGTAAGGATAGCAGATTTCCTTCCCTAAAAGACATTAGTGAATCAGCTGGATTTTTATATGAATTCAGTAGTTTTATGCTCCATTACTGAGAATAGCATTTTACCTACGTTATTGAACTGAAGTTAAATTGCCTCCAGTGGACTTTGAACTCATGTCTCTGGATCATTAGTCTAGGCCTCTGAATTACTAGTTCATTAACACAATATTTTGCTACTATGCCATTGCACTGCTTGATGCATGTGGAGACTAGGTAATATGGAGGAGCAACAAAATAATTTAGATACAGGTAATTTGTGCATAAGCATTTGTCCTATTGTCTCCTGTCTTTTCCTTGGATTGCACCTTGCCATGGTGGAGAGGCTTGAACATTCTGTTCATCCGGAGAGTAATGCTAGGGTCACCCGTGATGGTAAGGTTGGAGGGGATGAATCAGAGAAGGTGCAATCCAAAACAAGTCCTCCATGACTGATCAGGTGGAAGATACTCCCATGAGATCAACAGCTGCAAAGGCAGATGAAGGCTGCAGTAGTAGGGAGATCCCCAGTCATCGAGTTTCCCTCGGCGCTGGAACTGGACCTATGCTCTATGCTCAAGGCCCATGTGTCTGCTGATGTGCAACATTCCCGTGTTAAAAGATGCCCTGCATCAGGCATCTATCTAGAGGAAAGCAGCACATCCCACCACCCCCCACATTGACGAGCCGTGCGGTGAGAGATGATGGGGCAGGACCATGAGATCTGGAAGTCCCTAGCTTCGGACCTGCACATAGACAGTGAAGTTTGATTCAGTCGTCTCGTTCTTGGAATAGGAACAGGAATGTTTCAGCAGCTTTTTTCATGACTTGAGGAGCCCTCTTCAGGTTTCACTCTGTTCACTCCGCATGGGAAAAGTATGAGAAAAGGTGCCCCAGAAATAGCCTGCTCCGTCTCCATCTTGGCTAGAAAAGCACATCCAGCAGGCTCACCTACCTGCGGTCAGAAAATCAAAGTTAAACTCTGGTATTTTGGAACCTGGAATGTATGAACCCGCCTGAATAATGAGCAAATACACCTGCAAAAATGGGGTACATCGCTCGTGGAACTTCACTATACTTCCATCTCCACTAAAAGAGAAACTCCAAACCATGCTGGACAGAAGCATGCTGAAGCATTGGTCTCAGCCTCAATGTCAAGAAGACTCTTAAGTCCTTTACCTTCCCTTCCCAGGGCAAGATCCAGTCTCGCCCTCCAATGGAGAAACCCTACAAAACGTGGAACATTTTCCTCTTGTCCAACCTGTGAGTGCTGCTTTCAGATGCCCAACGGGGTGGTACGGTGGCACAGTGGTTCGTTCTGCTGCCTCACAGCTCCAGGGCCCGGGTTCAATTCCGGCCTCGGGTAACTGTCTGTGTGGAGTTTGCACATTCTACCCGTGTCTGCGAGGGTTTCCTCCAGGTGCTCCGGTTTCCCCTCTCAGTCTAAAGATGTGCAAGTTAGGTGGATTGGCCATGCTAAATTGCCCCTTAGTGTCCACAAAGGTTAGGTAGGTGGGGTTACTGAGTTACAGGGAGGGTGGAGGCGTGGGATTAAGTAGGGTGCTGTTTCCAACAGCTAGTGTGGACTCAATGGCCAAATGGCCTCCTTGTGCACTGTAAATTCTATGATTGTATGAGAATGAGAGACTTTTCCGACTACGACATCCCTGTGCTTAGGATGTCAGAGTCCCAACTGCCAAAGCAAATCATCTTCGCCCAGCTCAAATAAGGCTCCCGAACAAGAGGAGGATAAAAGAAGTCCTTCAAAGGCATCCTAAGGCTTTCCTCAAGAAATGCAACATGGACATCAATGACTAGGAGAGTCCTACTCAGAAGAGACCTACTTGGCGGAACCTCCTAATTGAAGGGGCGCAATTCCTCGAGGACATCCGATGGTAAGTGGAGGAAAATTGCCTGAGAATGAAATACCAGTGATCTGAAGTCTACAAACTGACCCACTTCCCGGAAACACCTGCCAAGTGTACGGTTGAAGATGTGGCTCTCCGATGCGGCTCGTCAGCTATGCGAGGACCCATAGAACCCATGACCAGTAACACAAACTGGACAATCATACCTGTTAGCGAGTGATCGCTGAAGAAGATTATCTCCTGAGTTAAGAAAGCCAAAATTGTTCAGAAAGGCTTGAATACTGTTGATACACTTAGTTCAGTGCTCGCATTCCAGGATTAGTTGTGAGGTGCCAGTATACTATATTAGGCACAGCAGCTGATTCTATTCTTATTCCCAATGCAATTAAAGATTATTTCAAGCAAATGTACGAATTGTAATCTGGAAAAAACTAAAAGCAGCATTAGTTGTCATTTTTACATAATTTATTTATTGTTGAACTAAATTTTGGGATTTGTGAATTTTATGCAAAGGAATCATTCCATAACAATGGCCATAACAAGTGATAAATGTTGTGAGAGCTGTGAGATCATTATGCAATATCTAATACAGCACTTGTTTCCCACAGCAGACGCATAATTAATTTGGGTCCAGTAATGCTGATACCAGAAGAACAACCTGCTCAGCCTGCCCTACCAGTGCAACCTGAAGGCACACGTGTGGTGTGTGGACATTGTGGGAATACCTTTCTGGTACGTTTGCAGCTACTAACTGAATTGATGACTTTGAATACGGTCTGTCAACTCAAGTATTCATTCGGAAAACTTACCTATGAACTAAATTATCCCCCCCCCCCCCTCCCCCCCCCAGCTCATTTACTTAGTTTGATTAGCGCACATTCACTGCACAATAAGTAGACATTGTGAACTTTTTTCAGTATTGTGTGTCCAGATGTGTGCTGCTGGTAGGGCCAAACGCTTTAACTTGCAAACTATTTGATGTACAAGGTTTGGCTTAATGATTACTGCATTTTGCAAAAATTAATATTTCAGAGAATGGGGGCATCACTGGCAAGGCCAGCATTTGTTGCCCATCCATAATTGCCCTTTAACTGAGAGACTTGCTGGGCCATTTCAGAGGGCAGTTAAGAGACAATCAGGTAAGGGCGGCAGATTTCCTTCCCTAAAGGGCATTAGTGAACCAAATGGGTTTTTACAACAATTAACCATGGTTTCATGATCACTATTACGAACACTAGCTTTTCAATTCCCAATTAATTATTGAACATTCCACCAGCTCACGTGGTGGGACTTGGTGCAGGATTTTAGCCTGGCCTCTGGATTACTCGTCCAGTGACATTACCACCAAGCCACCATCTCCTAAATCCAGTAGCGTGACTGCTGATTCCCTCCAAAAACATTTGGATTAATTTCACGATTGGGCATTTCAAAAATTAAACCGCAAGCCACCATATTCTGCACAAAACATTATATTGTGAGACACCCCACTTCTCGAGGCCCCAAATAATTACACAATCATAGATTGGTATTATGATCCCAGACCTAATTTTGTAAGCAAAAGAGAAAATTCTGGAAAATCTCAGCAGGTCTGGTAGCATCTGTAGGGAGAGAAAAGAGCTGACGTTTCGAGTCCAGATGACCCTTTGTCAAAGTGGAGTCGCATGGCCACTGAGTGTGTCTTTCAGGATGCGGCGAGAACAGCAGTTCAAAGAATGTTGTATATCCTGGGTCATCCGGACTCAAAACGCGAGCTCTTCTCTCTCCCTACAGATGCTGCCAGACCTGCTGAGCTTTTCCAGCATTTTCTCTTTTGGTTTCAGATTCCAGCATCCGCAGTAATTTGCTTTTATCCTTAGTTTTGTAAGACAGTGAGGAAAGGATATCTCACTCCAGGAGCTATGGTATATTAAAACAAACTTTATTACTTTACACAGAATTAAAACATCTTTAACATTACACAAAAAAAATAGCTTACAATTACCCTTAAACAATGTTAATCAATACAGTCACACAATAACCCAATGCCTCTAATTAACTACTCCGGGAACTACTGTGGCTAAAAATCCAGTGGAAAGTCAAACAACTGAGATGTTGCAAGAAGTATATTCGGGAGTTTTTCCTAATTGTGTGGTAACCACATCAAAAAGCCATAGTTTGAGACAGGAGGAAGAGAACTTGAGGAGTACTGATAGGGAGACTAAGGTTCAGTTGTCAGAAACCATGTTTGATCAGATGGTTAGTACAGAACATGAGCATGAGGTGGATGAAGCGGCTGTCTTTAGTTCAAGGAAGTTGAATTACAACAGAAAGATTGAGACATAAAGCTGTTGTATCACAAAGGATATACGGAAATGGAATCTGAGTGTATACCTGAGTGTTATTACATTAGAAATAATGTATTCATGAGAAAATGGAGACGTTTACATATTCAAACAGATGAGGAATGGGTAGAAGTTCATCAATTAGTATTACCGGTGGGTTATAGAAATGACATTTTACGGGTAGCGCATGAGGCCCAATAGGAGGTCATTTAGGAGTAAGGGAAACTCAAGCAAAAATACAAATACATTTTTATTGGCCTGGACTGCATAAGGATGTGGTTGAATTTTGCTGTGCTTGTCACATATGTCAGGTAATGGGGAAACCTCAGGTAGTAATCAAACCAGCATCTTTAACACCCATTCCAGCATTTTAAGAACCTTTTACTCGGGTCTCAATTGATTGTCTGGGATCCCTGCATAAAACAAAAAGTGGGAATCAGTATCTGTTGACCATAATGGATGTATCTACTAGATTTTAGGAGGCAATTCTATTAAGAAACATTCATCTGAGAGGGTTGTAGAGGAGTTAATCAAATTTTTTTATAGATACGGATTACCAAAAGAAATTCATCAGGAGACCAATTTTATGTCTGTTGTTCAAGAAAGGTATTGATGGATTAGGAATAAAGCAGTTTAACTCAACGGCGTACCATCTGGAATTACGAGGGGCATTAAGATGATATCAAACTCTAAAGATCATGTTGAGGGCCGATAGTCAGGAATATCCAGAGGATTGGAAAAATAATTCCATCTGTATTATTTGCAATTAGGGATACACCTAATGAATCAACTAAATTCAGTCCATTCAAATTGATTTTTGGTCACTGAGGTGAGAGGACTTAAATTGATGACCGAGAAATTGGTGAGTCAACGGTCGGAGACTACGTTGAACTATGTGTCAAACCTTAGGGAGAGATTACCTAGGGCTGATGAGATGGCTAGGAAATATTTAAAATTTGTCACATGAGATGAAAAAAGAGGCGGTAAGAAATCAATAATTTGTAGTGTGGAGAAAGTACCAGTATTACCAATAGTAGGTGAACCATTAAAAGCAAGATTTAGTGGGCCTTACCAAATTGAAAGGAAATTAATTGAGATGAGTTATTTGATAAGAACGCCAGACAGAAGGGAAACTAGAGTGTGACATGTCAAAAGGTATTTGGATACAGAAGGAAAGAAGGAGGAAATATTTGTTTTACTCAAGGATAAATCCAGACGATTCTAAATTTGACATTTCTCAAATTAAATTGAATAGTAAGGAAGTATTTTAAAAAATGGAATAAATTGAGTTATCTTTTGGAAGAAAATCAAAATGATCTAAAAGAATTATTACAGTCACATAGAGCTGTATTTGGGAATAAATTGGGAAGTACAAAAGTAATTTTAGGTGACGTAGATATAGGAAATGCTAATCTCAATCAACAACATTCATACAAGCTCAATCCACTAAAAACAAACTCACTGATTGTCATGGTAGCAAAACCGATTGAACATAACAATCATATGTGGACTATAGAAAGGTCAACGCAGTTACAAAGTCAAATTCGTACCCTATTCCTCGTTTGGAAGACTGTTGAAAAGATGGGAAAAGCACATTTTGTTACCAAACGTTACTTAAAGGATATTGGCAAGTACTTTTTTCAGACAGGGCGAAGGAAGTTTTGGCTTTTGTGACACCAAATGGTCTGTACCAATTTAAGTCATGCCATTTGGAATGAAGAATGCACCAATCACATTTCAAAGATTAACCAACAAGGTAATCTTGGTCTAAACAATTGTGCAGTATACATTGACGATTTGATGGTGTTCAGTGAAACATGGAAGGAGCATTTGGAACATTTAAAACAATTATTTAATCGATTAAAGGAAGCTGGTTTGGTGGTAAATTTGGCTGAGCAAATTTGCAAATTCACCTTCTTAGGCCATACCTTTGGACATGGTCAGATGGCTCCACTGAATGTGAAGATGAAAGCTATTGGAGAATTACCATCAACTAGGAGAGATGCACTGAGATTTCTGAGGATGAGTAGTTTCTACCAGAAAGTCATGCCACATTTCAGCAGCGTGCTTGTTCCCCTGACTGAACTTCTTTAAAATAAAAACACAAAATTAAACACACAACTTCAGCGGACGTCAATGTCAGGAGGCATTCGATAATGTGGAGGCTGTGTTAACCACCGCACCAGTATTGTTTGCACCTAATTATGCTGAACCATTTACGGTGGCAATTGATGCAAGTGATGTAGGTGTTGGTGATGTACTGCTGCAGGAAGATGATGAAGGAATTGAAAGGCCAATCGGGGATTTTTCTAGGAAACTCCACATTCACCAAAAGAAATATTCGACCAGCAACAGGAGACCTTGAGTTTTGAATGGCATTTTAACATTTATGTTAGGAACAATTTATCTGACACAATTGTATATACGGATCATGATCCATTAAATTTCTTGGACAAATTTAAAATACCAAATGCAACACTATTCAGATGGTGTTTATTATTACGTCTGTTTAATTTACGAATTGTACATGTGGCAGGAAGAGAAAATGTGATTGCTGATTTATTCATGTGGATGTTTGCCTTTTTATAAATGTAAAATGATAGATCATATAGAGTACAAGATATATGTAATCTTAAAAAATGTAATCTTAAGAAATGTTTAACGTTTAAAGGCTTTTAGAAAAATGAAGCCATCTGTTTACATTGGTGCATTTTTTTTAAGGGAGAGGTATGACGATTGGAAGACTTTAAGAACATTGGATTCTAAGTATTGTGCAATTTAAGGGCTAAAAGCCCGGGGTTAGAGCTTATTTTACTGCAATGATCGGTTTTAAAAAAAAGAATTCTGTTTTGCTGGGCCCGCGTGCTTCTGGCAGCCAGAAAGTGAAATTGACAAAGAAATGTGTTTTTCAATCTGGATTAATGGTCTGTGGTTTGACAGGGAAAGTCCCTGGGTAGTTAATGTGCTTTGCAGCCTGCAGAGATAATTTGTCTAGTTTGGGGAGATGAGGTCATTGCTTGGAGGAGCCAAGGAATGCAGAGAGACATTATTTGTTAAAAAGCTTTAGAGAAGGGTTTTTTAGAGACATCTTTGGAGAGAGGAGCTGAATTCTGATCTGCCTGATGCGGAGTCCACAATCCACACACAAAGCAAGATAGATTGAGAGCTGTATATTTATTTTCTTGACGTTTAATGGGAATTGAGTAGTAGTAATAGTGTTTAAGGTGTAAATTGTAAGCTGTATCTTTTGGGTATGAAGTTAAAAATATTAATGTACTCATAATAAAATTTTGTTTTAAAAAATAACCAAGCCCGATTTCTTGATGCCAGCTCTCTCCGAGTGAATCATTCTTTCCGCGCAAATAAACTAAGGTATTGGGATTTCGGTCCAGTATCCTAGCCACTGTTGCACTTTGGTCTGGGATCATAATAATTCTCATGAGTAGGGAAAGCCTCAACCCTGGAACCATTCTCATAATTATTTTTTGTACCTTCTCTAAAGACTTCAAATCCTTCTTAAAATGTGATGCCCAGTATTGGGGACACAACTCCAGTAGAGGCCGAGCCAGTGCTTTATAAAAGTTCCCCAGAGCTAATAGCTCCCTTGTTTTTGTATTCTGTTCCCTGATATGTAAATTCCATAACCCTTTGTCTTTTTAATCACTTTTCAACATGCACTGCCCACTAACCTTCAACAATTTGTGCATTTGTCCCCTCAACTGCTTTAGAATTTACCCTTGAGCTTGTATGGCTGTCCTCGTTCTTCCAACCAAAATGTATCACTTTCACATATCTGCATTGAATTTCATCTGCTACATGTCCACCTATTTGTTCTTGAAGTCTATCACTATCCTCCTCACAGTTAAAAGTACTTCAAAGATTTGTGCCATCTGCAAATTTTGAAATGTTTGAAATGTTGTCTTGTCATTGTGCGCAATTCTCCCAGCCCCGCCCCGGGCCGGAGAATCGGCGCAACCGCGCCACGCCACCCCGATGCCAGCGCGCGATTCTTCGAGGTGCGGAGAATCGGCGTCATTTGCGCCAGCACGTTTGCCGCACCGGCGGTCGCTGTCCGCGGCCGGGCCGACGATTCTCCGGCCCGGATGGGCCGAGCGGCCGTGTGGAAACGGCAGAGTTCCGCCGGCGCCGTTCACTCCTGGGCGCTGCTGGCGGGAACTCTGCGTGAGGGGTTGGGGGGCGGCCTGTGGGGCGGGGAAAAGCGCTCTTTCACCGGGAGCCTCCAATGGGGTCTGGCCCGTGATCGGGGCTCACCGATCTGCGGGCCGGCCTCTCTCTTCGCCCCCTCCCCGCTCTCCCCGGGCCTACTTTGTTGCGCTTCCGGCCCCAGAACCCCCGCGCCATGTTGCTTCGGGGCCGGAGCGTTCCTCGAGTCTACTGCGCATGCGTCGGTTGGTACTTCGCCACCGCGCATGTGCGGGTTGGCGCCGCCCCCAGTCTGCGCCAGGATGTAAGGCTGGAGAGGCGTGAACCGCTCCTGTGCCATGCTGGCCCCCTGTGAGTGCCAGAAGCCCTACTGCCCGCGCCCGTTTCGCGCCGTCGTGAAATGCGACGGCTTTCGCGACGGCGCGGACACTTAATCCCGCGATCGTTGAATCGTGCCCATGATGTCAAGAAAAATGACAATCCAGTGCCCTGAGGAAATCCCACTATAAACTTCCTCCAGCCAGAAAGATTTAGCACTCCTTTGTTTCCTGTCTCTCAGCCAACTTTGTATCGATTCTGGCACTGTCCATTTTATTTACGGGCCTCACACTTTGCTGAAGTGGCAGTTTATCAAACACCTTTTAGAAATGTATTTACACCTCACTACACTGAGAAACCCCCCTCTGTGGCCTCCACAAAAACTCTAGTTAGTTAAACACGAAATAAAAACAAAATGCTGGAAATACTCAGGTAAAAACAGCATCTGTGGTGAGAAACAGTAACATGTTTCAGGTCAAGATGACCTTTCGTCAGTTCGGAGTGTTCTTGTTTTTATTTCAGATTTCCAATATCCGCCATGCTTTACTTTTGTATTCGTTAGACATGCCTTTAACAAACCCTTGCTGGCTTTCCTTAATTAATCCACACTAGTCCGAGTGACGTAATTTTGTCCCGGATTACAGTTTCTATAAGTAGTTCCGCCACTAAGGTTAAATTGACTGGTCTGTTTTGTTATACATACATTTACGTTTATAAAACAATACCAACAGTTAATTTTTGAGATTTCCTTTCTCTTCAGCATTTGTTTTAAGCCAGCAAGGTCAATCCATGAACTTTCCTCACTCACTTTTTGTAGAGCGTACTTTGTACCACAATAAATTAATATTGCCATAAAATTCAATGAGTATTGTTGCGACACCCTGGCTGGCGCGTAATCAATTCTAGCCCCACTTGACCCGGAGTTGCAACACAATTGAACACGGTAGCACAGTGGTTAGCACTGTTTCTTTACAGCGCCAGGGATCCAGGTTCAATTCCTGGCTTGGGTCACTGTCTGTCCGAAGTCTGTATGTTCTCCCCGTATCTGCATGGGTTTCCTCCGGGTGCTCCGGTTTCCTCCCACAAGTCCTGAAAGATGTGCTTGTTAGGTGAATTGGACATTCTGAATTCTCCCTCCGTGTACCCGAACAGGTGTGGCGACTAGGGGCTTTTCACAGTAACTTCATTGCAGTGTTAATGTAAGCCTCCTTGTGACAATAATAAAGATTATTAATATAATTCTTATTATTAATCAATAATTCTTAGAAAAATACCCAAAGTCTTTAACCCTTGTCTGCCCAATAATTATAGTCGCCAGGTTTGTAAATTTAAACACAATTACTTTACAAAATAACTATAATGAAATATGCAACAAAAACAACTGGTTAACTATTATCTAATTCCTAACCCCCTTCCCCCACTTTAATTTGCCCCCCCATCAACTCTATATACACACACACACAAGACCGACAAACACAGATGGAAGAGAGGGGTGAAAATCATATGTAAAAGGATAGAGTCTTTGTTTCAGGTGTTGTTTCTAACACCTTTGCTTCAGGCCAGGCTTTCAGTTCGAGGTTTTCACTGTAGATTCAGTTAGGTTTCTGCAGTTTCAGAAATGCATCAACTCGCTGGTAGCCTTTCAGGAGAAGGAGCAAATCCTTGTCCCAGCACTTCCAGGAATCAAATTAAGCTCCTTAGGTCTCTGAAACTCCTTCAACTCGAGCAGAACCCAATCACCACCTGTTACGAGGCAGAATACAACCTTTTGGCCAAATCATTAGCCATCAGCTGATCAATCAAACCGAGTCCCACCCCATCTCTTGGGTAGCGAAAAGTCTTGGTATTGCTGTCCAAAGCTGGCAACACCATACATTATGTTGAGTTCCTCCGCTCTGCTGCTTGACATTATGCATCTATGGCTCAAAATGATAATTGCAAAACTAAAGGGGAAATAAGGGAATCAACTGGAAGGATCTTTACCGTATACAAACGTCAGTATGCCCGCTGTACAGAATCTTAACATTTTTGACAAATAGAATTCCATATTCACTGCCAGTGTTTAGCAACAAAAGTATTTATAACAACCCTTTTTATTTTTTAAGCTTCCAAAGCTGATGGACATTTCCCATCGTCACCCATTAAATATATCGGCCCAAATCTTCCAATATTAGGGAGTAGCAAATGTCTATGATGTGCCTCTGGAGCCTAAGGCAGCCCACAAGCACGCGTGCAAAACTTGCACAGGAAGGTTAAACTTCCAATTGCTGTTTTTATGCTATCTGTGATTTGCTATAACAGTGGGATCAGATAGTCAGAACTACAGAAATTGGGCTGTTTACCCCATAGCTATTCTGGTTTTTCAACTGATTTACTTCAAGCTTTTCATGGCAGGGGTGAAGCCTGCTCAGGAGTGTACCTCTGTAAACAAATCGGCTGGGTTGTCAAAGCCTTTGGCATCCATGGCAACCACAACAGTGCTCACCTCTGACCTAACTGGAGCTTTATCAGGGTGTACGAGGGAGGCTGGACCATTGTTCGGTGTACGTGGGGGAGGGGGAGGGGGGGCGTGGGGAAGAGAGAGGAGGCTGGACCATTGTTGGGGGAGTGGAAGTGAGTGAATATTGTCAGAGGGGAATGGAGCTTGGAATATTGTTTAGCAGTGAAATGGATGAGTATTAGCGATGGGGGGTGAACATTGGTGAGGGGGAGTTAGCGTTATTGGACTGTGAGTGGGTTGAACATTGTCTGAGGTTGAGGATTTCCGTGAGGAGGGAGGTGAACATTGACAGGAGATGAGGGAGGGGTGAACATTTTGGAATTATCAGGGCTTGAGCGGCGGGAGTGAGCATTGCCGGAGGTGGGGGAGGGTTCAGCATTGTCCGAGAGGTGAGCACTGTCTGTGATGGGAAGTCTGTGATGTGTCGGGGTGGATAGGTCAATTTTAAATGGTGGAAGTTGGTGAAGAAGTGGTGTGTCGTCAGTTCATGATGATAAAGAGGGCGTGACTGGGCTGGAATTGCACCCTGTGCTATGCCTCCCGACTCTCGCTGAATTTTTGCTGGAGCTGTCACCAAAGCTGCAACGGTTGCAATATAAAATGGTAAATGTGCTGTTTAAATCGCAGTCAGCAGTGGGTGGACCCTCTGTCATTGACCAGAACATCGGGCCAGCTGGACTATAAATAACAGGATTCAAGGATTTTGTTGCTTGGTCAAAATCCTGGAATTCTTTCCTTAACAGCACTGTGGGTGTACCTATGTCTCAGGGACTGTAGTGGTTCAATAAGGCAGCTCACCACAACCTTCTCAAGGGCAACTCGGGATTGGTAATCAATGCTGGCCTAGCCAGTGCCACCCACACCGAAATGAATGAAAACAAACTATCATGCGGCATGTGAAGCATCACTCTTGATGATTAATTGCATTTTCTTTGAGTAACCTTGGGATGGGAACTCATTTTTCCAGATTATATTTTTTCCATATTGTATTTACCCTTGAAATATTCTCTATTTTAGGCTGTTTCATCATAGTACTTAATTCCAACACCTCAAAATTAACATCTGGTGAAACCAGAATGTCCACCTGGTTCAACTGACCAATTCAGCTTCACAATTGCTCTGTCTTTTTAGATACGACATCATCATTCTGTGAGGACTAGCACAATTTCCTGGGATGGGAATAACATTGTCTAAGTAGGATTGGTGATTTAAAGCTGTTCTGCTTAATACCTCAACCAAAATATTTGAAAGCCCCAGAAGCCCTACATCCATTTATAGATTCTATTCTAATCTTATTATAACACACATTCTCAAATTCTGCAGAAAAACCTTGCAAATCATCAAAATACATTCTGAAGATGCGTGACAGGTTTCCTTTATGATGCAAATAAAACATGCCGGGATTTATTTCTTGAAGGCAGTATAGCTATCTCTGAAAAATACCCTGCAAGCATCATTCAGGCCTGGACACATTTATTTAGTTTCCATAGTTTTCCTTCGGCATCTGCCTTGTATTTTGCAGTTTCAGAAGATGTCTCTCTGAAAAGCATTGCCCACTGGCTTTTATGTTAATTGATCTATACTCTGGTGTATATGTGACCAAAAGAGCAAAAAGGTTTTCAAAATTTTCCGGCTGTTGAACGACCAACTTCAATGTCTGTATCACCTAGTTGTATTTAACTTGCAAATATCCTTGCTTTAGTCCGAAGTGCCAACTGCAAGCATATTTTAAATCTACCCACCTGCCAAAGCGTAAGATTCGTTCAGACTTTGAGAGCATTGGCAGGTAATCATACCCTGACATTTAGACTTGCTTTTGGCCATTCTTCACACAAGCTGCTCTGATTTAATCTTCTGTCTGGAGAAATAATTCTTAGTTACCAACCTTCACCTTTCAGCAACTTTCTTTTGTTACTGTGTTAAATTTCTTCAAACCAGTTGGTGAAGGAAGGGACCAAAAGTCAAACTTTAGTCTGTTTTAAATTTATTCACAGAGTGAAATATTAAGAACGCATAGCTCCGATCTCTGCGACCCACCACCAGTTTCAATAGGTATCTCTTTATTCTCTCCTGAGCAATCACAACAACAAATGATCAAGTCTTTAGCGTATTGTAACTAAAAACTTATCAAAATTAAATAGAAATGCTGTTTTGGGTGCTTATGATCTAATCCAGCCCCTCTGACATGCACAAGTCATTACCAGATGAGTGCCCCCACCTGCAGACACTTGATCATAATTCATTCAATTAACATGGCACGCATGGAAGTCCATTGTTACAATCCTCTGAGATACCAATCACTTGTAAAAGGAAATGTGATCTACCTGTGAATGACTGAAAAGTTTTAAGACCTATACTGTAATAAAAAGACTAAAAGCACCATTGACTAAAAATGCAATAAGTGCTGGAAATACTTCGGTTCTGGCACACAGAGGAAAAGAAAGAGTTAATTTTTCGAATTGAATTTGACTCTCTGTTTTTGGTTCTGAAGATCCGATGGGTTTTATGCTGTTGAAAGGGTGCAGGAGCTGGAAGAACAATAGAGAAGGGCTGGGATAGGGAGAGCACGAGGGAGATTAAATGGGAGAGATATCATAGAACAAAAGGCAAAGCAAATGGTAATGGTTGTAGTAAAAAAACGGCATTTGTCTACAGCGAGTGTGAATGGCAGAATATTTAGCAGCTCTGTCTGAAAGCGAAAACAAGATTAAAATAGCATGTTGCAAAAAAAAAAGTACCTCAATCTCAAAGCAAGAGTTCATGGCCTAAAGTTATTGAATGCAATGTTGAATCCAGAAAGATGTAAAGTGCCTAATCAGAAGATGAGATGCTGTCCCTAGAACTTGTTGAGCTTCACTGGAACATAGCAGGCTGAAGACGGAAATGTGAGCTTGAGAACCAAGTGTGATAATTCAAAATGGCAAGCAACCAGGAGGTCAGGGTCATGCTAGAGGACGAGCGGAATAACCTCCATTTGGTCTTTCCAGTGTAGTGGCCTCCGCATTGTGAACAGAAAATAAAGTATGCTAAATTGAAAGAAGTACAAGTAAATTGCTGCTTCAGAGGGTTAGAGGTGTTGGATTGTGAGTAGAGAGAAAGTAAAAGATCCAGTGTTACACCTCCTATGATTGCATGGGAAGATGCTGTGAGGAGATGAGGTATTGGGATGATTGATTAGTGGACCAGAGTTTCATGGAGGGAACAGTCCCTTTGGAACGCTGACAGGCGAAGGGAAGATGTGTTTGGTGGTAGCATCATGCTGCTGATGGCAGAATTGGCAGAGGATAATCTTTGCAATATGGAGGATGGTAGGGTGAAAAGGGGAAATCATATTACATTTCTGGGAGGGAAGGGAGTGGTGAGACCAGAAGTGCGGACATGGCTGAATGCCCTGTCAGCCACACTGGAGGGGAATCCTAAGTTAAGGAGAAAGGATGATGTATCAAAAGCCACATTGTCAAAGGTTGCATTGTTGAAACAGATGCAAGGGAGACTGAGAAACTGAGAACAGGAAGCAGGGCGAGAGGAAGTGTAGTCGAGGTAACTGTGGAAGTTGAGCTTCTAATGAATATTAATAGACACTAATCTCCAGAAATGGAGACCGAAGTCAAGGAAGGATGGAAGGTGTGGGAAATTAGTCAGGTGATAATGAAAGAAAGGCAGAAATTGGAAGCAAAGTTGAGGTTTTCCATTTCGAGTTGAGAGCATGAAGTGGTACAGATACAGTCCTCACTGTACCCGAGAAGGCATTGGGAGATGAGGCCTGAGCAGGACTAGAACACAAGGCAAAATCCACATACCCTTCAAAAGAACAGGCATAATTAGGTACCGAGAGCAACACCTTTTATTTGGAGGCAAATTAAAGGAGAAATTGTTCACGAGACGAAAATTGAAGGCAAAATTGTTTACAAGAGAGAACAAGTCAAGCCAGGCAGGGGAGGGTGGTGGTGAATGGTGAGTGGTTGGGTCTCTTCAAGGAAGAAATAGCTAACCCTCCTCCGACTGTCCCTGGTCGGAGATGGAGGTGTCGAGAGATAGATGTCCATAGTGAAAAGGTGGTGGTTCGGGTTTTGAAATGTGTTCTGGCGTCAGAAGAGTCATGGATTTAGGTGGGAAGAGACTTTGGGGGTGGGGGGGGGAGGGTTTTGAAGAAATAGGTTCAGTGGGGCAGGAACTGGCTGAAACGGTGGCTCTAAAATTAATCAGTTGAGTGTTAAGTAAAAATGGGAATTAGAATATTTGTTTCCCAGTGGAATGATGTTTGAAGACTTCCATGAAAAGATGGGTTTTTGTAAGGAGGAGAGTGCAGAGTTTAGGAGTTCCAAGCAGCAGGGCTGAGCTAGCTATTGGCACTGCCAGTAATCGGGTGAAAGAAGGGAGAGTGAATAGAAAGGTTGGAGTTGTAAGACTGAAGGATTGATGGGAAGCAAATTAGGAAGACAAATGGAATGTAGTAATAATAATAATAATTGCTTATTGTCACAAGTAAGCTTCAATGAAGTTACTGTGAAAAGCCCCTAGTCGCCACATTCCGGCGCCTGTTCGGGGAGGCTGGTACGGGAATTGAACCCGCGCTGCTGGCGTTGTTCCGCATTGCAAGCCAGCTGTTTAGCCCACTGTGCTAAACCAGCCCCAAATGTTGGCATTTAGTGCAAGGAGGATGGAGTATGAAAGTAGGAAAATCTTGTTGCAACCGTACAGGGCATTGGTGAGACCTCACTTAAGAGTACTGTGTACAGTTTCAGTCTCCTTACTTAAGGATGGTACATTTGCATTGAAAACAGTTCAGACGAAGCTCGGGTTCATTCCTGGGATAAAGGGGTTGTCTTATGATGAAACTTTGAGCGGGTTGAGCTGATACATGGAGTTGAGGCGAATGAGAGATGATGTTATTGACACGCGTAACATTCTGAGTGGCTTGACAAGGTGGATGTTGAGAGAATGTTTCTTCTCATGGTGGAATCTAGAATTAGATGGCATAGTTTCAAACTAAAGAGTGTCCTATTTAAGATGGAGATGAGGAATTTCATTCAGATGATTGTAGCGTTTGGAATTCTCTTCTCCTGAGAGCAGTGGAGGCTGGAGCATGTATAAAGATTTCAGCAGGAAAGAAGCTTAAGCAGGGGTGGAAGTCACCATTGTTGCAGAGATAGAAGTAAGTGGTTTGCTATATTCAATGTTCAGTTAGATAGATTTTTGATCTACAAAGAAGTCAAGGGTAGTGGGGTTAGGTAGGAAAGTGGAGTGAAGGCGACATCATATTAGCCATGGTCTTATTGAATGGCGGAACAGGCTCAAGGGGCCAAATGATGAT
The DNA here is from genome assembly GCF_047496885.1 of Scyliorhinus torazame. Lineage (NCBI taxonomy): Eukaryota > Metazoa > Chordata > Chondrichthyes > Carcharhiniformes > Scyliorhinidae > Scyliorhinus > Scyliorhinus torazame. The sequence goes on along the minus strand of NC_092717.1, from coordinate 169,924,678 downwards.
CATCTGCTCCTATTATATCTGGAGGAAGATGCAGTGATAGTATCAAGCAAGGCCATGGATATAGTTAAAAACAGGGATGAAGATTTTATATTTCATGCACTGAGAAACGAGGAGCCAATGTACCTTCACGAGCAGAGATTAAGCTGCTGAATTTTTTCTGAGTTGGAGTTCATGGAGTATGGGCAGAAGAATATCAACAAGGAATTATTGGAAGAATAGACCAAGGTGACAAAAGCATGTATAAAGATTTCAGCAGAAAAGAAGCTTAAGCAGGGGTGGAGGTCACCATTGTTGCAGAGATAGAAGTAAGTGATTTGCTACTGGAGACCATGTGGGTTTGAAGTTCAGGTCGGGGTTAACAATGTCAAGGCTTTGCAAGACCTTGATTAGTGAGAAGAAGCTGAAATAAAGTTATAAAAACATAATTTGATGTTGGACAGACAATATTGCAGCGTAGTGGTAGCTGAGGTTGTTTTGAAGTGCTGAGGTTGTTTTGAAGTGCTGAAAGTGGAGTTCAGCATCATTGGTATATATTTGGAACTGACCCAATATGCATATGATATTTATGATGGGCAGGATATAAATGAAGCAAAGGAATCGGTCCACTTTTCCATCGTTAATCAATCCACAAAGATGCTCACTTTTGCACAATTGTGATTGGCTTTCTGAACTCCGTGAAGAACCAGCTCGTTCTTGGGGAAAGAGCTGATTTTATTTTTTCAGTTTTGTCAACATTATCAATGGACGGGATTCTCCGGCCGTGCCCACCTGGCAACTGGAAATTCCCACCCGATGTCAATGGACCTTTACATGGTCCGCGCCCTGCCCATGGCGATCTTGTGGTGGGCTGGCAGGTAGAATCCAGCCCAATGTCTCTTAGTTAATAAAGTTAATGTCTTGAGTTCTGAAAAAGAGTCCAAGCCACTTTAAAATGTTAGCCCTGTTTTTCTTTCCACAGATGTTGCCAGACCTGTAGAGTTTTTCCAGCAGTTTCTATTTTATTTTGGGCAAATCATTCTTTGGTTTGGTTTATAAACTGGAGTGAAGCAGTGGACAAAACATGCAGAAGATGTCACTTGATACAATCAGTTCAACTTCAGTTCATGTATCATTAGAAACATAAAGAGCATGTTTCTTACTTGATGTAGAAAGTTAGCTTCACGCCAGTATCTGTCCTGCTGACTCGCGAGATTATTTGTCTTCTGCAACCTTTTTCCCTTTTACAACTTTTCTGCTTGACTTAATTTGCAACTTTCCTGTTACCTGACATCAGGGGCGGGATTCTCCCTTACCCAGCGGGGCGGTGGGTCCCGGTGGGACGGAGTGTCGTGAACCACTCCGGTGTGGGGCCGCCCCAAAAGTGCGGAATCCTCCGCCCCAAAGGTGCGGAATCCTCTGCACCTTCAGGGGCTAGGCCCGCCCCAGAGTGGTTGGCACCCAGGCGGGAAAGGGCTTGGCGCCACGCCAATCAGCACTGAAGGGCCTCTGCCGGCCGGCACGAGTCAGCGCATGCGCGGGAGCGCCAGCACGTGCTGGTGTCATCCCCGTGCATGCGCAGAGGGATTTGCTTCCGCACCGGGAATGGCGGAGGACCACGGCCTCCGGTGCGGAACAATAGAGTGCCCCCATGGCACAGGCCCACCCGCAGATTGATGGGCCCCGACCACGGGCCAGGCCACCGAGGGGGCACCTCCTGGGGACAGATCCCCCCCAAGAACCCCGGAGCCCGCCTGCGCCGCCAGGTCCCGCCGGTAAGGGACATACTCTAATTTACATCAGCGGGACTGGCAAAGAACGGGCAGGACTTCGGCCCATCGCGGGCCGGAGAATTCGGTCAGCCCTGGGGCCTATTGAGTCGCACCAGAACCCGCCATTCTCCGAGGAGGGCGACGCGACTCACGCCGGGGCAATTTTTGGGGGCGGGTGAATTAGGAGGACGGCGGGGGCGCGATTCGCGCCAACCCCCGGCGATTCGCCCACCCCGCAGGGGGTCGGAGAATCCCGCCCCAGGTCTCTGCTATTATTTTTACTGAAAAGTTAAGCAGTGATTAAAAGAATTTCTCAGTGCTAAAGTGAGCACAATGTCTAGTGAATTATTAGGTATTGCTCACAAATGAGCCATTGTTTTTGATCAATGCAAAACATTGTTTACTGCCTAGCAGTCCTCACAGATTGGTGTCTTCAGACATCTGCAAAAATGCACCATATGAAGCTACCCCATCCCCAAAGGATTTGGTTGGCTGCATTATCCATCATCCTACGTAATTGGAAGAATGCCAGAGACAGATGAAAAACAACTGCCATCCTGCATTTGAGTCACTTCTTGTCTCCCTACCCTATGAATGACTAACGCAACATTGTATAACACTGTCTGGGGATATTTTCTGACTGAACATTCAGAAAACGTGTCAGGAGCCTAACCATTTAAGAGAGCCACACTGACAAAGTATCGATGATGACCATCACACGATGTGGGAATGGCAGGGGTGGGTATTGATAATAGCCATCACAGGAAGCGGAAATGGTGGGAGTGGGTATCAATAATGGCCATCACAGGAAACTGGGATGGTGGGGATGCGAAAAATAGTGGGAAGGCATGTCCACACGCAGTCGTTTTCAGGCTGTATGAGAGAATGTCAGTTTGGGAGGGTAATATTAGTTCAATATTTCCTTCTCAACCTGTCATTTTAGAGCTTTCTGTGTAATTCTGAAAATGTACGTGGAAGCAGAATGAAACCTGCATGTGATATAGCTATTCATCAAATGTTAAATTCGCAAAATAACTTCTGGTTTCATTTTACAAATAGCTTAGAAATGATCTCACTTGGGCACCATGCAGCTTCTTATGTGTACATCCTTCAATTGGCATATAGAAACATTCAAGAATGATCTGGTCATTTCTATGATCATATAATCTAATGTTTATTCCTTTGGCTGAAAGATTGGATCTTGTGGATTTTTTTGTCCATCTGAGCCTAATATTTGTAAATTGTTTGGTATCTAAAATGTACGTTGTGTACTCCTGCCTGCTGCAGCAGAGCCCACCTATACTGGTGGAACTGCTGACCGGATAATACTATAGGCCGTCCCATTGGTCCAGCCAGGTACATGTCACACCCACCGTCCTTAATTGAACAGAGCCACCAGGTACAGCCTCTTGACGAGTTGCCTCCTGGTAAGGTCACGCAGGCAGACAGCCAAGTGTCACCAGAGGGGTGAGGACGTGCTTTTGGTTATGACCTCTGAAAATCTATTAAATTGGTTAGGTCCTGCCCCAAGAGCCTCATAATCCAAGTCATTAAATTGAACAATTCCATTTACCAGCAGTGAAACCATTTCTGTTACATCATGAGAAATTTTCTGTGGATGTATGATGCTGCAGTTGAAAAATGTCTGAAACTTTTCCCTCACAAGGGCACGGAGGAATAAAAAAGTTTAGTGCTTGAGAAATGGAAAGTTCTTTCTGACCTTTTGGAGATATTTTAAGAAGAAAAAAAGGATTTGTGCCCCTGACCTGATTTTGTTTTGTTTATTTACAGTGGATGGAAGTTAGGTTCAACACTCTGGCAAAATGCCCACACTGCAAAAGAATGTAAGTTCAAATCATTTTATGGTAGATGTGATTCTGATCTAATTTTATCAACTACATTAATTTTCAAGTCATTATTAATTTTTTCTGCATAATTTTGCATTTGGAAGTTCAAGATCTTTTCAAAAACAGTATTGTAAGAATGTGAACAATTTTATTGTTCACTAATGATGGCTATTTACTCACTTTACATGAAAAAGATATACTTCTATGTAATGGGATTTGACTGTGAAGATTGCCGAATGTGAGGACTATATTTCTGCCTGTTTGGAATCAATGGGCTGAAAGTCTATAGTCAATATTTTGTCAGCATTATTTGCTAAGTTCTGAACTTGCTGAGCTCTGATGGTGTAAACTTGGAGTTTTCAATGGGGATTCTCCAAGGAAAAGGCATAATACTTTCAACGTCCATTGAAAAGCTTATTATGTGAGAATAAAATGGCTATTAGAAATTTATTTAGCAGACTTGGCACAGATGGGAGATGTTGTATGGCTGCCTGCATGATTAGTTTGTCTATTCGATTTATGATTTTTTTGCAATGTGTCACTTGAAGCCTGTCAGCAAAGCTTATATTGACCCGAAATCCAAACTTGATTAAAATTTTCACATTAGTCTCATTGTAGTGTCGATTGACTGTATTGCACCTGGCAGTGTGGCTGATGATTTGGGGACTTTAACACTGCAAAGCTGATTGGATTTGGTGGGGATTGCCAGGGGTGCAGTTGGAGGGGTGAGTGGGATTGGCCGAGGGGTGTTATTGGTGCATGGTGTGGGTGATTTCAGTTCAGGTATGTGAAAAGTAAAACATTTTGCGCCTATCTCCGATTTGCTTGTTTCTGGCTTTTACAGATGCAGGGCGGAGGCAAATCGGTAATTTACTTGCATTAATGAGGCTGCCAGCCACTTATTTAACCTGCTTTGCATGTTTTAAATGGATAGCCAGGTTTCTTGGCATTTGGGCATCCTAGTAATTGAAGTGAGACAACTACAGCTTTGCGGATAAGGCAGACTGAATAGCCTCACGTGCCAAAGAAATTGGCCATGATTCTCCGTTGTCCGGCGCTGCAGTTCATACAGCTGCACACGCTAGATGATTGGCCTTATGGCGATCTTGTAACTGGGGCCCTAGCTATTTGTTCACTTTGCAAGATTGAAGCAGAAAAAGAGTGCATCAAATCTATCCTGTGGAACAATGGCTAACCTGATCAGATCATTGTTCATTGTGTATTTTTGCAAACTGCAACTGGACCAAAGACTATATCCTTTGACCTGAAACGTGCCTGTTCTACTTCAAATTACCTTGGAAAGTCAAGGTGTCTGAAAAGTTTTAACACCAGATTAAGCAAGCTGCTACCATGCAATGGCTACATGAGTGGTACTTTCTACTAATATACTGCTGCCATCAGACCAAAAGGATGTCCTGCCTACCACACAATTGAGCAATGTTATGTACTAATCTTAGTGTCAACGCATTGCAAAGTACATAGGTTGTATTTCCCAGTAATTGACTGACTGAACCAAACAGCATCTTCTTTTAGTTGTTAGTAGCAGGCAGTGTACCGACTGTACTCGACCAGCCCATACTTACAAAACACAAAACAAAATGTCTGCTGTTAGATGTGATTTTTGTGATTGGGCAGCAATTGCTGAACAAGACTGAGTGTACCAGCAACCTACACTATCAACAAATTTAAGATAACCAGTCAAGCTTGTAACGTATCTCATACACTTGCAAGAAGAGGCATACATTCATATCAGGGGACTTATTCTCAAACGGGATATGTTCAAAGCTTGCGCCTTCTGTGAATTTTCCAGGAGCTTGGCGAGCCTATAGACCCCCACTGCTTTCTCCGTGGCAACACCGCGACCATTCGGAGTGGACTTGCCAACCAATTGGCACCCTTTTCATCTGCAGTATAAATTATTCTGATCATTTAAACTTACAGTCCCAAAATGCCAGACCTGCTGAGATTTTCCAGCATTTTCTCTTTGGTTTCAGATTCCAGCATCCGCAGTAATTTGCTTTTATCCAGTGTTTAACTCTCTGCCACTTCTCTTCCAGGAATGCCTACCCTGAAGAAGTACTGCTCTTCTCTCCAACAGGATTTCCGAATGTCCCTCCCCACTATCCACCTTCACTGCTTTCCATTTTTCTTAATGCTGGCCCGCTTTCTCTGTATTATAGCTTTGACAAAGGGTCATCTGGACTCGAAACGTTAGCTCTTTTCTCTCCCTACAGGTGCTGCCAGACCTGCTGAGATTTTCCAGCATTTTCTCTTCAGTAATCATGGAGTACCTTGTAACAATACGTATATTATATGGGAGATAAAGGGTTAACAATTTGATGTAAAATACTTCTTACCGCCAGATGGTGATCAAGAGCAGTCACATATATCACGTGATGACCCTTTATTCCAGGAGAAGGTGTTTAGGCGTGAGATAGAGTACTTGTGTATTTGAGAGTTCTGCAGTTAAAGTTAGCATAGTTTATTTTAGCAACCTTATACTTTAGGAATACGTTTAAATCTTATTAAGTAATGTTAATAAATCAGCTTTGTTAGTTTACTTTGCTTAATGTTGAACAAAGAACATCAAGCTTTCAAGATATCCAGACAAAGAAAACACAGAACATCACATGGTCCAGGAGTGGTTTCTAAAGTAGAATAGTATGGTGTAGTGAGAAAGAAAGAATCTCCGTTCGAATAAAAGCTTGCGAAGATGGGGGGGGGGGGGGGGGGGGGGGGAAATCTCAGCCAGGCTCCGCTCGCAAGGACCTCGAGAAAGCCAGTAGCGTTGATAGAAACTACCCAGTCGAAGCTTCATGGAGGGTTTGCAGACTCCAAAGAAATTTGTGACATTGGGTAAAGTAGATGTAAACTGGAAAAATTTCAAACAACAGTTTGAACTTTATATCTCAGCCTCAAGACCTCGAAGCGGCCAGTGACCGGCAAAAGATGACGCTGTTCCTAACAATGGCTGGACCGCAGGCTTTAGAAATATTCAACAGATTCCATTTTGAGAATGAGGTTGTCAAAAGAATATATAGCAAAGTTATAGAAATGTTCGACAGGTACTGTGAGCTTCAAATTAATGAAACTTTCGAACGATATATATTCCGAAAAAAAATCCAGAAAGCAGGAGAGACTCTTGACTGTTTTGTTACCGATCTCAGGATCAAAGCTCAGATCTGTAATTTTTCAATATTATTAGACTCCCTTTTGCGTGATCAGAGTGTATTTGGTGTAAAAAATGAAAAGTTGCATGAAAGATTGCTCAGGCAACAGATGTTAACATTAGAAGATGCGATTAATAGGTGTCCTGCAAGCGAATTTGCTAAAAATCAATATTTTGAAATGTTGTTCCGTGAAAGTGGCATGAAAATAAACAACGTGGCTGACGCCATTGATGCTGTGGTGCACTTGAAAAAACAGCACGCTCCAGATGGTGGACATTTTGCATATGACGCAACGAGCGTCATGACATGCATACATTGTGGTCACGCCCACCCCAGTAGAAAAATGCCCAGCTTTCAGTAAAACCTGTGCGAAGTGTCACACACTTATAAAAAGAGGAATACAGTTACTAAAGGCAGAACTGTACAAGACTTAAATTCAAACAAATGTGAAATTAAAGCGAATAAACCCGACACTGTCCACACTGATTATGACTTGGAAGACACTGCGTGAGATTCTCCACTCCCGCACCGGTTGGGAGAATCGCCTGGGCCGCCAAGATTTCCCGGGACGCCGGTCCGACGCCCTCCCGCGATTCTCCCAAACGGCGGGAACGGCCCGGTCGAGTTCCGCAGGCCGGAGAATCGCTGGAGACACCCAACATGGCGTTTCTCCAGCACCCCCGCTATTCTCAGGCCCGATGGGCCGAGTGGCCAGGCCAAAACGGCGTGTTCCCCCCGGCGCCATCCACACCTGGTCGCTGCCGTCGTGAACAGTGCGTGAACGCTGGGGGGGGAGCAGCCTGCGAGGGGGGGAACCTGCACCGGGGGGTACCTCAAATGTGGGGTGGCCCGCGATTGGTGCCCACCGATCGTCGGGCCATCCTCTCTGAAGGAGGACCTCCTTCCTTCCGCGGCCCCGCAAGATCCGTCCGCCATCTTCTTGCGGGGCGGACTTAGAGAGGACGGCAACCACGCATGCGCGCGTTGGCGCCGGCCAACCCACGGATGACGCCCGTTAGGCGGCGCCGGCCGCGTCATCTATGCGGCACCGCCTTTACGCGGGCGACAAGGCCTGGCGCGTGTAGATGACGCGGCCACGATCCTGGCCCATTTAATAGAATGCCTTTTGATATAATTTCTGCCTCAGAGCTATTTCATCGAGCGATGGAAAAAATGATAGACGGTCTTGAAGGTGTCAGAGTGTATGTTGACGATATCATTATTTGGTCAGCAACTCAAGAAGAACATATATTGTAAGACTCCTTCCAAGTGATGCAAAGGATAGACAAGTTTGGTTTGAAACTCAATCGAACCAAATAGCAATTTGGTATATCCAAACTCACCTTCTTGGATGACCAGATTTCAGCTCGAGGTGTGCAGCCAGACACCGAGAAGGTTGCAGCAATCAACAAAATGTCTTCACCCAAAGACAAGAAAGCGGCTCTCAGACCGCTAGGCATTATGAACGTCATCCCAAACTTATCATCAAGAACAACCGCTCTCAGACAACTGATACAAAAGAACGTTCTATTCACATGGACGGAGGAACATGAAAAGGAGTGATCTGACTTAAAGACAGCACTCGCATCTGCATCAGTGTTGTCATTCTTTAATCCTATGAGTGAAACGAAGATTTCAACAGATGCAAGCAAGGATGGCATAGGAGCTGTGCTACTTCAGAAAACATCTGGCGGGCAATGGCAGCCCATAGCCTCTGTGGCAAAAATGATGACTCCGACTGAACAGTGTTATGGGCCAGGGTTTAGAGAACCCCAAAGTGTATCATGAAGTTCACCTGACCCACAACTTTTAATAGATTGTGGTTATGGGGAGCACACGGCCGACTCCACAGGTGTGGTGCAGCAGAAATCAAAAAGTATTTTTAAAAGCAAAACAATATTTATTCTATGAACTCAGTTAACCTATTTAAAACATACTGTGAGCTTCTTAGCCACCATCAATTCAAATACAACCCCCAAAGAATACAACACTCTAAGTAATCCTTAAACTTTCCTTTTAACATCCATAAGCCAAAAAGAACCCTTTGTACAGTGAGACATCAGGTTTAACTTCACTACTGAGAACAGTTACCACATTGAAATCACCAAATGGACATTTATAAGCTTGCAGAGATTCATACACATCTTGCTGTGACTGCAGCGTTTCCAAAACTAAAACGAAACTAAACACACCCTGTAGCTGCAAGCCCAAAGCGAAAGTAAAAACTGACACAGCCCAGCTCCACCCACACTCTGACATCATTGTAGCAATAAACACCCATTTCTTAAAGATACACCCACTACAGTTACTCTATAAAAGCACCCATTTCTTAAAGGTACTCTCACATGACAACAGCGCCATGCGCAAATAGAGAAGAATGTCTAGGTCTTCTTAAAGGAATGGAAAAGTTCCACACTATGTATACGGATTACCTACATTTACTGGAGAAACGGATCATTGTCCACTTGTATCAGTCCTCAGGAAAAATCTGAATGGTATGTCACGGAGACTACAACGCATAATAATGAAATTTCAATGTTATGACTTTGAGCTTGACTGGGATGAACAACATAATCCTGGCAATCGAAACTCAAGCTAACAATATGAAAGAAAATTTACCTGCCTCGGATGAAAAATTGAAATTAATAAAAGAAACAACCAAGGGTGACATGCGTGTGATGTGTTATATGAGAGATGGTTGGCCTAAAGGTAGTTGTTCTAGCGAGAGGAACATTGCAGCTGATCTGAGCAGCATCCATGGATTTCTGCTTAGGCTAGACTGGACAGTAATTCCCACTTTGTTCAGGAACAAGGGGCGGGATTCTCCGACCCCCTGCCGGGTGGGAGAATCGACGGGGGTCGGCGTGAATCCCGCCCCCCCCCCCCCGCCGTCCTCCTAATTCTCCCGCCCCCCCCCAAAAACCGACCCAGCGTGAGTCGCGTCGCCCGCCTCGGAGAATGGCGGGGTCCGGCGCGACTCGATGGGCGCCGGGGCTGCCCGAAATCTCCGGCCCGCGATGGGCCGACGTCCCGCCGGCGTAAATTGGAGTAGGTCCCACCAGGCTAGGCCTGGTGGTGTGGGCGGGCTCAGGGGTTCTTGGGGGTGGGGGGGGGGGGGTCTGGCCCCGGGAGGTGCCCCCACGGTGGCCTGGCCTGCAATCGGGGCCCAGGAATCCGCGGGCGGATCTGTGCCGTGGGGGCACTCTAGCCTTCCGCACTGGAGGCTGTGGTCCTCCGCCATTCCCGGTGCGGAAGCGAATCCCTCTGCACATGCACGGGGATGACGCCAGCATGCGCTGGCGCTCCAACGCATGCGGCGACTCGCGGAGGCCCTTCGGCGCCGGTTGCCATGCCGCCAAGCCCCTTCCGTGCTGGCCGGCGGGGCGCAAACCACTCCGGGGCGGGCCTAGCCACTGAAGGTGCGGAAGATTCTGCATCTTTGGGGCGGCCCAACACCGGAGTGGTTCATGCCACTCCATCCCGCCGGGAGCCCCCACCCCGCCGGGTAGGGGTGAATCCCGCCCATGATCCTCAGTAAGGTGATGAAGAGCTCGTCAGTCAGCATATGAAAATGAAAATCGCTTATTGTCACAAGTAGGCTTCAAATGAAGTTACTGTGAAAAGCCCTTAGTCGCCACATTCCGGCGCCTATTCGGGGAGGCTGGTACGGGCATCAATGAAGACATCGCTAACCTTGTGTCAGAATGTGGAACCTGTCAACGAAACCATTCACAGCAATAAAAAGAAACACTGACAATGCATCAATTAGTCAAGACTCCATGTTCAAAGGTTGGCATCGATGTATTCCACTTCCATGATAAGGATTATCTGCTAATCATAGATTCATTCTCGAACTACCCCGAGGTGATCAAATTGCCCAATTCTAGTTCGAAAGTGGTCATAAAAGCAACCAAAGAAGTTTTTGCCTGTTGTGGCAGGTAACGGTCCATGACAGCTGCAATTGGACAGAATTTTTAGACCAGTACAATTTTCAACATTTTACTTCAAGCCCGTTACATCCACAGTTGAATGGGAAAGCTGAAAAAGGTGTTCACATAACAAAGCAACTGTTGAAGAAATTTTTGGATTCGGGAAGCGATCCATTCTTTACTCTACTCAGCTACAGAGCTACACCATTAGCAACAGGTTTGTCACCAGCTCAAATGCTGATGAATCGACAGCCAAGTACAACATTATCATACTTCGAAATAGCAGATCCTGATCATGATGCTGTGAAGCAGATGAAACAGAACAAAAACACAGCATGACTACAACAGGATGGCTAGGGATCTAGCAATGCTAGAACTAGGTGATCATGTGCGGGTACAGATTCCAACTGGAGGATGATCCTACATGGCACATGTGATTCGCCAAGCAGCTCCACACTCGTATGCCGTTCTGACAATTGAAGGTTCTATATTACGTAGGAATTAGAGAGCACTTCTCAAAACGAAGACAGCTCAACCTGCATTTCCACACATAGTTTGACAGAGCTACTCAATGAACGACTACAACTTCTACAAAACAGCGAGATGTTGTCATACCAGAAGAGACAAAGACATCTGCTGAAAGACCAAAGTTGAGAAGATCCACTCACATCAAAAAGAAGCCGGACAGATTCAACTTGTGAACTATAAAAAAAACTAAATTGTTAACGATTAACAATAATCAGTCAAATGTGTAGAACACATTGCTTATCATGTATATATGTTTGTACAGTCTCCAAACTTCTTCAAAGGAAGGGGATGTAGCAATATGTATATTGTATGGGAGATAAAGGGTTAACAATTTAATGTAAATACTTCTTACCACCAGATGGTGATCAAGAGTAGTCAAATATATATCATGTGATGACCCTTGATTCCAGGAGAAGGTGTTTAGGCGTGAGATAGAGTAGTTGTGCATTTGAGAGTTCTGCAGTTAGAGTCAGCATAGTTTATTTTAGCAACCTTATGCTTTAGGAATACGTTTGAAACTTATTTAAGTAGTGTTAATGAATCAGCTTTGTTAATTTACTTAGCTTGATGTTCTTTCTTCAACACTACGCATTCAAGATATCCAGACGAAGAAAACGGAGAGCATCACATACCTTACTTGACTACTGATGTAGTGTGATGATGCGATAACAGATGAAGAGATTACCACCCACTCTTTTAAATGGTGACAATAGAGGAAAGAAAATCATTAAATGCTACTGGGGAAAAATCTTGACTGGGCATTATGGCCATTAACTTTCAAAATGGTGCTGCCAATGGAAGACTCAACAACTGGAAGTGTGATTTTTATAAAACAAATTGTGCATTCAAATTGTTCCTTTTTCTACTTCATTGCCACAGTGTTACAATAACATACTGCTGAAATAACATTTTGCAGATGCAGCATAACCAGCTCTTGATTTTGGTTTCCTTTTAGATCATCTGTTGGCAATGCGTTGCCTCGAAGGCGTTGCTGTGCATATGTTACTGTCGGAATGATATGTGTTTTCATTGGAGTTGGTTTAACTGTAAGTAGAATATAATCATCTTGAATGACTTGCATTAAACAGTATTTATTCTGTGGGCAGTGGTGAAGCATGGCGCTTGCTGCTTGTTGCCGACCTCAATCTGTCCACAAAGATCTAACCAGCTTGGTGGCATGGACCCCCTTTCCCAATGTCAGATTGTTTCTGGTGCCAGTTAAGGGGATGTCCAGGCGTACAAGAACAGTGATGCTGCTGTTAAGCAGCCAATCATATTTAATTATTTTTGCAGTCAAGCAGGAAGTAGAACCCACAGAGTCCCTTCATTTTTAAATATTCATGATAAGTTAAATGAGTGGGTACATATACATGGGATTAAAGTAGAACTCTCTTTTTTATAGCAAAAAATGTGTTTTTTATCATAATGGAGCAGTTTAAATTTCAGTGGTTAAAAATGTACTCCTTCAGGGTCAGTATGGGTGTTCAACAGTCATTATGAACTGAGTGTACTGTTAAAACCCAGTTACAGCTCATTTCACACGGTGCAATGTTTTTGAGGGTTTTTTACAGCGAGACTGAATCTTCGCTTGGATATGGAGGCGTGTTTTGGTGCACAAATGGCTACACTTCAATTGTTTTATTTGAGGAAATCTGATTTTCCTCTGGCCTGTTGCGGGTCGGGAATGCCTAGTGTTTAAAACAAATGCAAGCCCCCGCTGAGATTGAGTTCCCCATTTTAAATAGGGGACAAAAATCAGACTTCCTCTCACCCACCATTTTTGCCTGGTGGTGCAGGATTTTGGAAGCCCATTAATAATCTTTATTGTCACAAGTAGGCTTACATTAACACTGCAATGAAGTTACTGTAAAAAGCCCCTAATCTTCACATTCCTGTGCCTGTTCGGATACACACAGGGAGAATTCTGAATTTTCAGCCGGCACGGGAATTGAACCCACACTGCTGGCCTTGTTCTGCATTACAAACCAGCTGTCTAGCCCACTGAGCTAAACCAGCTCAGGTTTGAGAGTTTGTGAATATAACTAAAAAGCATGTTTAGGAGTCTGGAATATTCTGAAAGACTTTTGAATGTCAGTCAGCTGCTCTATTGTAACGTAGATGTGTTTTTGATGCAGTGATTTATGCAAAGGTATGTTGGCCCTCACATTAACCAGCAGTTTGCAATTGTTCACATGCATCACAGTACTTGTGCAATGGGGAAACCCCCATAATGTATTCAAAATTTAAAAAATGTCTGCTGCAGTCATGTTTTTGTGCTCTGGTTTAATTTGACTGGCAGATCTTGCTTTCTTTAAACCCTGCTTTCTCCTGAAGGTAGTAAAATGGTTTACATCTGCTCCCCCTCCATTGATGGGCAGGCACACTGCTTGAAAAGGAAATGGACATTGATTCTACAAAGAACATTACAGCACAGGAACAGGCCCTTCGGCCCACCAAGCTTGCGCCTATCCAGATTCCTTATTAGATCTTCTACTTCTTGCCCAAACGACCTGTTTCCCTCCACCGTCCGTTCGTGTGTCTATAACGATACAGCTTAAACATTGCTATGGTGCCTGCTTCCACCACCTCCACTGGCAATACGTTCCAGGCACCCACACTCTGTGAAAAACTTTCCTTGCACATCTCCCCTAAAATATTTCCCCCTCACCTTGAACCTGTGCCCTCTTGTAATTGAAGTCTTCCACCCTGGGAAAAAGTTTCTGTCTATTCAGCTTGTGACTTTACCTCTCTTAATTTTGTACAGCTCAATCAAGTCTCCCCTCCTTCTCCATCTTTCCAACAAAAACAATCCATGTTTATTCAACCTCTCATAGCTAACACCCTCCAGACCAGGCTACATCCTGGTAAACCTTCTTTGCCCTCTCTCCAAAGCATCCACGTCCTTCTGGTTGTGTGGCAACCAGAACTGCCCTCAGTATTCAAAACATGCCTTAACTAAAGTTTTATACAGCTGTAACATGACCTGCCAACCCTTGTACTCGATGCCCGGCCGATGAAGGCAAGCATACCGTATGCTTTGTTGATGTGCATTGCCATTTTCATGGAACTATGGACCTGAACGCCCAGATCCCTCTGTATGTCAATGCTCCTAAGGGTACTGCCATTTACTGTATAATTTACACCTGAATTTGATCTTCCAAAATGCATAACCTCGCATTTGTCGGGATTGAACTCCCGTCTGCTATTTCTCTGCCCAACTCTCCAATCCATCTATATTCTGCTGTATTCTTTCTCAGTCCCCTTTGCTAACTCCACCTGTCTTAGAATCATCTGCAAACTTGCTAATCAGACCATCTACATTTTCCTCCAGATCATTTATAAGTATATATATTACAAACAACAGTGGATCCTGTGGAACAACACTAGTTACAGATCTCCATTCTGAAAAACTCCTTTCCACTGTTACTCTCTGTCTCCTGCTGTCAAGCCAGTTCTTTATCCATCTAGCTAGCACACCCCGAATCCCATTTGACTTTTCTTTTTGTATCAGTCTGCCATGACTGACCTTGTCAAACGCCCTACTAAAGTCCATGTAGATGACATCCACAGCCTTTACCTCATCAATTAATTTTGTCACCTCCTCAAAAAATTCGGAATTTGGTAAGACATGACTTTCCCTGCACAAAACCATATTGCCTAGCACAAAACCATATTGCCTAACACTAACAAGTCCATTCGTTTCCAAATGTGAATAAATCCTGTCCCTCAGTATCTCCTCCAACAGCTTCCCCAACACTGACGTTAGGCTCAGCGGGCTATAATTACCTGCTTCCCTTCTTAAACAAAGGGACAACATTGGCTATTCTCCAGTCATCTGGAACCTACCAGTGGTCAAAGATGATGCAAAGTTATTTCCCCTCTTGCCTCCCACAGCAACCTGGGATATATCCCATCCGGCCCAGGGGACTTGGCTACCTTAATGTATTTAAGATATCCAACACTTCCTCCTTCATTATGCTGACATGTCCCAGAGTATTCACACACCAATCCCTAACCTCAACATCCGTCACGTCCCTCTCCTTGATGAATACCGATGCAAAGTAATCATTAAGGATCTCGCCTATTTCTTCTGACTCCACGGAAAATCTCCCTCCTTTGTCTTTGAGTGGGCCTACTCTTTCCTTTGCTACCCTCTTGCTCCTTATATATGTATTAAAGGCCTTGGAATTTTCCTTAACTCATCCTGCCATTGACATTTCATGGCCTCTTTAAGCCCACCTAACTCCCCGTTTTGAGTTTGTTCCTACTTTCCCTATATTCTTCAAAAGCTTTGTCTGTTTTTAGTTGCCTGGATCTTATGTATTCTTCCTTTTTCTTTTTAACTAGTCGCACAATTTCCCCTGTCATCCATGGTTCCCTAATCCTGCCATTCCTGTGCTTTATTTTTGCAGAGACATGCCTGTCATGCACTCTAATCTACTGGTCTCTAAAAGACTCCCACATATCAAATGCAGATTTACCCTCAAACAACCGCTCCCAATCCACATTCTCCAGCTCTTGCCGAATTCTGTTGTAGTTGGCTTTCCCCTAATTTCGCACCCTCACTCGAGGACCACTCTTGTCCTTATCCACGAGCATTTGAAAACTAAGGGAATTATGATCACTATTCCCAAAATGTTCCCCTACTGAAACTTTGGTCACCTGGCTGGGCTAATTCTCCAATACTAGGTCCTGTAAGCCCCCCACCTCCCTGGTTGGACTATCAACGCACTGTTTCAAAAAACACTCTTGGACGCAGCTGACAAATTGCTCTCCATCCAAACATCTGGCACTAAGAGAGTCCTAGTCATTATGAGGGAAAGTAAAATCACCCACCACAACAAGCCTGCTATTTTTACATCTTTCCAGAATCTGACTACCTATCTGTTCCTTTGTATCCTGCTGGCAGTTGGGAAGCCAAGAGTACACCCCCAACATTGTGATTGCAACCTTCCTATTTGTGAGCTCTGCCCATAATCCTTCACTGCAGGAGCCAGACAAGATATCCTCCCTCATCACAGCTGTGATATCTTCCCTAGCCAGTAATGCAATGCCGCACCCTGTCTGCTACACCTTCTGTCTCGTCATAAACATCGATATCTCGGAATGTTAAGCTACCAGTCCTGTCCTTCCTTTAATAATAATAATCTTTATTAGTGTCACAAGTAGGCTTACATTAACACTGCAATGAAGTTACTGTGAAAATCACCATGTCTCACTATTGTAATAGCAACAATATCATAATTCTCCATATTAATCCAAGCTCTAAGTTCATCCGTTTTACCTGTTGTACCAGCGTTGAAGCAAACGCGCACCAGACCTTCAAACCTACTGAGATCAGTGACTTCTATCTGCCTGCTCTCCCTCTTAGCTATGTTTGTCTAAGTCTCAAGCTCTTCCCCAGTCTTTACACTTGCTGGCCTGCTGCTCTGGTTCCCATCCCCCACTACACTGGTTTAAACCCTCCCGAACCACATTCTGTCAGTGGAGCTGGAAACTTTTGTTCTGACAGTAGTTCCATTATGAATGCTTCCTGGATTTCAAAAGCTTCAGCTCAGCAGGCAATCTTATCGATGCAAGAACTGTCGAAACTTTTATAAATGTATAATTATTACATAATGTGTCTTTGATGTGGTTTCTTGTTTATTTATAAAACTAACAAACTTAAAGAATTAAATCTTTTCTTTGCCTTAGGTTTTTTGGTGCAGTATCACGGACAGAGAGTTTGAATTCAGGGTTTACTTTGATAGAAATGTAATGTTTTTCCAATGATTTTTAAATAATTCCCATTGATATTGCATGACTCCTGAAAACTGTACCTAATGCATACCGGGTGAGTGGCTATGGAGTGACAAAGCGGTGACATTGGGAATGTGAGGGAGCATGGATTGCCATGGGGAATGTGGTGTGGCTTGGGCGAATTTGGGGGAAATAGGGTGGCATTGAGAGGTGGTTGCAGGCAGCAGTCCATCTAAGCACTGCACTGGCATGGCCATGCTAAATTCCCAGGTGCCACTCCCATCCTGATGATTAAATGAGGTTTACCGCCACTCTAATCCACGAACAAAGAACTGATGGATTCCCCAAGGCAGGAAATTAACAGTGGAGAGCCAAGCTGGACAAGTATAATAAGACAGAATTAACAGCTGAAATTCATTCCTGTCAGTTCCTGAAGTCCAAAACTAGCTCGACATTTGCTTTTCTGTGGCCTGCTTGCTGAATTCCCTGCTCACCACTTGCCAACCCTCCTGCTTGCTGCCCCTCTTGCCTTCTGCCTCCCTCCATGATCCTTCCATGTGCTGCTTCCTCCCGACCCTTCTGCTTAGCGATCCTCCTGCTCTTCACTTCCCTCATACTCGCTGCTTCCCTTCACAACCTTTCCGCTCAATCACTCTCACTTCAGTCGTCTCACCGCCCCTTTCCCAGACCTTCATTCACAGCTAGGGTTCAGAAGAAGGAAGCAGAGAGTTAGAGATGTGGTGAGGAGGAGGAGCGAGTGATAGCGAGTGGGAAGGTCTGGTAGGGAGAGGTATGAGTGGGAGGATCACGCATGGATTTAGCTAGGTGAGAATAAAGGAGGGAGAGGCGGCGAGTGGGTAAATCAAAAGAGATAGTGAAAGGATTTTTGGACCACTTGATAACACTGATCAAGTCATTCTGCTGCAGCTGATTTTGTATAATTTTTAAAGGATGATTGATCTTAAAGACATTTGACACATTAATATCACAAGGGACTATCTATGAGTTTGTGATAAGTTCTGGGTTCTGCCCAGAACTCCAGTTAATAATTGCAAAGAGTCTTGAGGTTATCGCATGGACAAGCCTTTGGTACGTTCAAATGCTACTTCTCCCCAATTCACTTTTATATGCATCGTGAAATCAGTATACGGTAAAAATGATGAGCCGGTTTATTACTTCACAATTCATGGATTTTTAATCTTTACAAAAACACTTTCAGAATAAATATCACTACTTCCCCAAAATATACCTCCACATTCATTCTCTGCACCTGGGATTCCTTCTCTTTTCATCAATGCTCACTCCCCCAGTTCCCAGATGTAGTTTTCCCCTTATTCACACTGTCTCTCTGACCTTAACCCTCAAGTTCACAAAAGCCAACCTCTCTCCAAATTGACACTTTTACCTCTGCCAGGTTATGCTTGTTGATGTGAAGAAATAACTGAGCTATTTCCTTCACTATTCTTAGCAATTTTAAATTAAGAAAACACTCAATAAGCTGAAAAAAAAAAAAGTTGCCTTTTCCACATTTCGTATCAATTCAAAAGGCAAACTTCCTTAGCTCTTTCTATCAAATTGAAGCGAAGATCCCGGGCGCAATTCTCTCATTTGCAGACTAAGTGCTCCGCTCGCAGTAAAACAGGAGTGATTCCTGCTGGCGTAGGAACGCTGAAGAGGCACAATTTAATTTATGCAAATAGGCAAGCATTCTGTGCCCACGTGAATCTCGCCGAATTCCTCAGTCCCCGGGCGCGTGATTCGTTGGAGTCGGGAATCAACTGTTTGCCCTGACAAGCGGGAGCAGCATTTAAACATTCCCCTCAGCACTGACTGTCATCCAGTCAAGAAGATGGCTGCATGAAGATCTGCAACATACTTCCTTGATGCAGACATCGATAAGATGTTCTTCGCAGTGGAGGAGAGGAGGGGCCACCCTATTCCCCAGGGATGTCAGAAAGCTTCCAGCTGGTCAGAAATGCAAAGACTGGGATGCTGTGACAGAGGCAGTAAGTGCTAGCAGCATGACGAAGAGGACCAGCCGCAAATGTCCCAAGAAAATGAATGACCTCCTTTGAGCTGCCAGGGTGAGTACCCACCTGTATGCCCCTGACATTACTCCCATCCCCAAAAAGCAAATTACTGCGGATGCTGGACTCTGAAACCAAAGAGAAAATGCTGGAAAATCTCAGTGGGTCTAGCAGTATCTGTTAAGGAGAGAAAAGAGCGAACGTTTCGAGTCCAGATGATCCTTTGTCAATGCTAAAAGACATAGACAGTTTATACTGTGGGGTGAGAGAATGAAAGATGAGCATAAACCAAGAGTGCTAATAGCCACAGAAACCAAGGGAAAAGAGTGCCAATGGCAGTCCCCGGAGAGAACAAAAGGTGTGAAAGGCCAAACAGCAGAGAGTGGGAGAGGGACATAGGAAATCCTGTTGGAGAGAAGAGCAGGACTTCTTCAGGGTAGGCATTCATGGAAGAGAAGTGGCAGTAAGTCCTCTTTGGCTAGGTGTCTGGCCCACATATGGCACCTGCGATAAGACCCCGTACCTGCCAGGCCAGCGTCTCAATGTCCTTTTTGAGTCCCCGTGACAAGATGGAAGCATAACAGGAGGGCAGGACAAGACAGGTGGGGCAGGGCTGCGATACGCACCCTCATCCCCTTTGAAGAAAGGGCCATGGAACTCGCAGGGGAGGACGAGGACTGAGCAGTGGCAGTCTGCAAGACCGCCTGCTCCGAAGAATTGAGAGTCCAATGCAACTTTGTCTAGATGTCCTATCTCAAGTGCGTCTTTCATCTCCCATAGCCTTGTCATTCCCACATGCTAACCCCATGTCCTTTGTCTCTCCATGAGACGAGGCCGGGCCATCGAGTTGCTGGCTCCTATCTAATACCTCAGAACTCCCTGGGTCAGAGGTCTGGGGAGGACACAGACTTCCCGGCACTGCTTCCCAACGCAGACACAATTACGCCAGTGGACATGTTAACGGAGAGTCGTCTAGGGCACTCTCTGGTAAGCACCACAAAGCTGTTGTAGATTATCAGTTGCAGGCAGGAACTTCCATGGGTGCGGACAGTTGAAGGCTGCTTGATCCCAGGAAATGTTTGCCCCCAATCCACCCAGGAAACTTCTACCAGATGTCGGACCTCTGAAAACGGTGATCCCACCACTGGTTGAGATGTAATTGCAGACCCAGGCTTTACAGGAGAGGGTGTCAGCGACATTCCAGCGATTGCAAGGCCAACCTGGAGAAGGCCGATAGCCTTCTGGTGCAGGAGATGATGCTGGCATTGCGTGGCACCCAGGCCAACACTGCAAGGGTGGCGTCTGCAGTGGAAAGCCTGGGCAATATGCCCGAGCCATGTCTGAGGATGTCAGAGGCTTGGGTCCCTCTGTGATGTCCATGGCTGAAACGCACAACAGGACGGTACAGTTACACATGGACTTATTCCACGCGCAGATGGATATTATTGAAATGTTCCAGAGCTTAGCTGAGTCTCACAGGACTGTAGCTGAGGGTATCAGGAGCATGGGTCAGGCACTGATGAACATGCACCAGTCACTGAGCACCATGGCTCAGGGCATTGACACTTCAGCCCTTCTCAATCCACCCTGCCTCCCCGTCCCTCTGCCCCCAATCACAGGCAACACAGGCGTATCTAGTGGCCAGCAGGCAGAATGAGGTGACACAGCGTCACTTTTGACACACTGAAGTCAGCAAGGACTCTCCAGGTCCAGGTCCTCCAGAGGATGCCCGCCAAGGGCATCTCAGGCCAATGGGCGCAGAATACAGCAAGCCGCCTGCATGCCTGATGTACATTCTGGGGGGAACACCTGGCAGGAGCAGGAGGTCACGTATGACTAGGAAGATAAAGCTTTACGCTTACCCAAAGCTGTATAGAACCTTAGTTAGGCCACACTTGGAGTATAGTGTTCCATTCTGGTCGCCACACTACCAGAAGGATGTGGAGGCTTTAGAGAGGGTGCAGAAGAGATTTACCAGAATGTTGCCTGGTATGGAGGGCATTAGCTATGAGGAGCGGTTGGATAAACTCGGTTTGTTCTCACTGGAACGAAGGAGGTTGAGGGGAGACCTGATAGAGGTATACAAAATTATGAGGGGCATAGACAGAGTGAATAGTCAGAGGCTTTTCCCCAGGGTAGAGGGGTCAATTACTAGGGGGCATAGGTTTAAGGTGAGAGGGGCAAGGTTTAGAGTAGATGTACGAGGCATGTTTTTTACGCAGAGGGTAGTGGGTGCCTGGAACTCGCTACCGGAGGAGGTGGTGGAAGCAGGGACGATAGTGACATTTAAGGGGCATCTTGACAAATACATGAATAGGATGGGAATAGAAGGATACGGACCCAGGAAGTGTAGAAGATTGTAGTTTAGTCGGGCAGCATGGTCGGCACGGGCTTGGAGGGCCGAAGGGCCTGTTCCTGTGCTGTACGTTTCTTTGTTCTTTGTTTGTTGTTTGGAGTTGGCACAGTAGCAGTCACACAGCACTAGTTCTGGGGAACGGGTTCAAAATTTAAATATGTACTATTAAATAAATTTGCACATCCAGTCCAAGATGTCTCTAACTGGTGGGAGGGCCTCTGCCTCCTCCTCCACACACCCCCTCACACAAATTACTGTGGCTTAGAAGTAAGTGCCTCCAATGCACATTCAGGAATGAGCCAGCTGGTCAGTGGTGTGGAATCGGAATGATAGGAGTCAGACGTTCTCAGATCATGAGGAGCATCAAAGCTGACCTCGCAGCGAGTTGTCATCACCCTCTCGCCTGCAGAGAGACTCGCTGACACTGCCAAACCAAGTCCATCATACTGGTGTGATGTTACGCTGGCCCTTGGCGGGGGGAAAGAGGAGCCTGGTCTCGGGATGGGGGAAAGGTTTGAAGGGATAAGGTGGCAAGGGTGGGGAGTGACCAGGTTTCTTGCAAGGGGCAAGTAAATATGGGAAGGGGGGGGGCGCAAGGGATCGGGAAAGGCAGAATTTGAGGATAAGGGGGTGGTGGGGATAGAGCTGCCGGACTGTGAGCCTCAGTCTGAGAAACTTGACTCGATTAGCTTATCCCTGGTTCTACTGGCCTGTAGGACCCTGGCCTGTCAAGCATGATCTTTGGGATCTTCCTGAATGCCTTCCATGTCCTCCTCCGAGGCCACAATGCTTCCCCTCCTCCATCATTGTCTTGCTGCTGCACCAATTTGTGCAGGGCGCAGCAGACCAACACGATCCGCAGACCCTGTGGGCTCAGAACTGTAAAGCCAGAACTGCCGAGACAGCAGAACTGCATTTTTAGAGGTCCTAGTCGCCAATCAATGACACTCCTGGTTGCTGAGTGAGCTTCATTATAATGTTCTTCCTCATCGGTCTGGGGCCTCCACACAGGCGTCATTAGCCATGACCTTAGAGGGTAAGCCAAGTCAACCACTATTTGACCCCTCATTCGAAGGAGAGCCTCAATGGCGCAGGGTACCTCAAGAGCATGGATGTTCAGTTGGTGATCGCACACCCAATTGAGTGTGGAACTCCTTCCAGTTAATGAAGGGCACCCCCTGTTGAGTTTGTGCTCTTAGGGCGACATGGGTGCTGTCGATCACCCCCCTGGATCTGAAGCATCCCACTGATGGCAGCGGATCTTGCTGCCCAGGCATCCTGGTGGGCCTGGTCCAGGTTAAAGGAGATGTAGTCCAATGTCCAGCTACATAGTCCCTCCTTAACATCGCAGATGCACCTGTGGATGGATATTTATGATATCCCGCACAGGTCCCCACTCGAGCACTGGAA
Source organism: Scyliorhinus torazame (assembly GCF_047496885.1). Taxonomy (NCBI): domain Eukaryota; kingdom Metazoa; phylum Chordata; class Chondrichthyes; order Carcharhiniformes; family Scyliorhinidae; genus Scyliorhinus; species Scyliorhinus torazame. Next base: position 169,901,924 of record NC_092717.1, on the reverse strand, counting down.
AAATCCTATGGCATTAAAGATCACAGCAGTCATTAGTTTGACGGTCACAGGAAGCGGGTACCCGCCTTCCCGTGGTGTCAAGTCTGCAATAATGTGGCAACAGGTGCCACACGGTCTGCCTGTGAAGAAGCAATCCTCGCCGGCACACAATGTCCAACAACTCATTGACCAACCAGCGCCTCCTATAGACACCTAGCCCTTTGTAGCACTGCCTTCTGACCCCTTCAGACTGATGGGCATTCAACACCTGAGGCGCAGCGGCATTCCACTGATGTTCAATGTATTGTTGGAAGAGACAATCAGCAAGGCCATGCATCCTTTGACCTTCAATTCCTCCAAATATCATGGTCATCCTGCATGAGATCGCTGACAAACCCTCACCATTCCTACCGTCCAGCATGGCCTTAATGAGCTGCAGGCCACAACCGCTAGCTTGCATGTTCTCTTACACTACTCAATGTTCCCTATTTTTCGTCCACTGCCTCCGATCCTGGTGACCCCTCCCTTCACTCCTTCAGTAATGGTGAGCATCATCTTCTGGTGAAGGTGGACACCCCTGCGCAACTCCATGGCTGCGCGGCTCAAGCCCGGCCTTTGACTGCCTCTTTCCCTGAGCCACATTTGGATATTGAACCTGGGGTATAGCTGATTTATAATTGACGATGGACAGTTGATTGATAGGAGGCTCAAGGTTAGCAGGAATTGGATTGGATTTGTTTATTGTCACGTGTACCAAGGTACAGAGAAAAGTGTGCAGCCCAAGCCGATTATTTAGTACACGAAAAGGAAATACCTAATAGGGCAACACAAGGCATGCAGTGTAACTACATAAACACCGGCATCGGGCGAAGCATACAGGAGTGCAGTATTAATCAGGTCAGTCCATAAGAGGGTTGTTTAGCAGTCTGGTAACAACGGGGAAGAAGCTGTTTTTGAGTCTGTTTGATCGTGTTCTCAGACTTTTGTATCTCCTGCCCGATGGAAGTAGTTGGAAGAGTGAGTAAGCTAAGTGGGAGGGGTATTTGATTATGCTGCCCGTTCTCCCAAGCCAGTGGGAGGTGTAGTTAGAGTCAATGGATGGGAGGCGGGTTTATGTGATGGACTGGGCGGTGTTCACGACTCTCTGACGTTTCTTGCAGTCTTGGGCCAAGCAGGTGCCATACTAGGTTGTGGTGCAGCCAGATAGGATGCTTTCTATGGTGTACCTGTCAAAGTTGGTAAGAGTCAATGTGGACATGCTGAATTTCCTTAGTTTCCTGAGGAAGTATAGGTGCTGCTGCGCTTTCTTCGTGGTAGAGTCGACGTGGGTAGACCAGGACAGATTTTTGGTGATGTACACACCTAGGAATTTGAAGCTGTCAACCATCTCCACCTCAGCCCTGTTGATGCAGACAGGGGTGTGCAGAATACTTTGCTTCCTGAAGTAAATGACCAGCTCTTTGGTTTTACTGTCATTGAGGGAGAGATTGTTGTACTTGCACCACTCCACTAGTGTCTTGATATTCAGATATACATCATGGTGCAAACATACATACACACTGATGGACAGATCAACGGACCAATCAATACACACACAACATCACAGGCAAGAGCATACACACTATAAAACGGGGAACACGACACTTCCCGCTCATTCCAGCAGGAGACCGCTCAGGACACAGAGCTCACAGCAAGCCACTCAGACATTCACCATGTGCTGAGTGCTTCTCCAAGATAGTGTTAGGGCTAGGTCCACAGGTCAGAGGGTAATGAACGAACCACAGTAACCAGTTTACAGATGTTGTTATTGTTAGTAATAAAACTGTGTTGTACCATCCGCAACCATGTTGGTCCGTCTATGTAGCAGAGCACCCAACACGACAACTAGGTTCTCTATCTCCCTCCTGTATTCCGACTCGTCTTAGTTCGCGATCCGCCCCACTACAGTTGTGGCGTCAGCAAACTTGTAGCTTGCAGAGTCGCCACGCTTCCACAGATGTTCTCTTAGGTGTCGAAGGATACCAGGTGGATGATCAGGATTGAACATCACGTTATTTTGTTAGTTCACTATTTTATTTAAACAATGTTAACTATCAGTTATCATGTTGCTGTTTTTGTTGATTTGTAAGGGGGAAAAATTGTGTTTGAAAACTTTAATAAAATATATATATTTTTTAAAAGGATTGAACATCACGCCGTCGCATTCCTGACTAGTAGCAACACACCAAACAGCAGGGCAGTCACTGTAGGATCCGGCACTTTAACTTTTTTTTAATACTTAAAGTGCCAAATTCATTTTTTCCAATTTAAGGGGCAATTTAGCGTGGCCAGTCCACCTATCCTGTACATCTTTGGGTTGTGGGGGCGAAACCCACGCAAACACGGGGAGAATGTGCAAACTCCACAGGAGCAGCGATCCAGAGCCAGGATCGAACCTGGGACTTCGGTGCCGTCTGGCAGCAGTGCTAACCACTGCACCACCGTGCTGCCCTTACCCGGCACTTTAAAAACGAATGGAAAGCCACTAAGGGCAACACGGTAGCATAGTGGTTAGCACTATGGCTTCACAGCGCCAGGGTCCAAGGTTCGATTCCCGGCTTGGGTCATTGTCTGTGCGGAGTCTGCACGTTCTTCCTGTGTCTGCGTGGGTTTCCTCCGGGTGCTCCGGTTTCCTCCCACAGTCCAAAGATGTGCAGGTTAGGTGGATTGGCCATGCTAAATTGCCTTTAGTGTCCAAAAAGGTTAGGTGGGATTCCTGAATTACGGGGATAGGTTGGAAGTGTGGGTTTAAATGGGATGCTCTTTCGATGGGCCGGTGCAGACTCGATGGGCCCACGGCCTCCTTCCACACTGTAAATTCTATGATGCTCCCCACCCTGGCCCTGATATTGCAGCCCTGTCAGTGCAAGTCAGTTACACACAACCCTTGCTCTGAAAATCTTCAATCCTCACAATCCCTCCTGCCCAGGCGAGGATCCAGTGGCTGCAGCAGAAGGTGTGTGAGATGGGCTATGTGACTCTTCTGCATTTACCAGGGAGTCACATGGGGGTGTCCTCATTGAATGACCCTTGTGCCTTCTTGTCTGAGCTGTGGCAGCTGCTTGTGTGGTGGTGATAATATTGTGCAAGCATGCGGCTCTACACTGCCCAATGATAGTTATTGAGAGATGTGTGTCTTTGCTGGGAGCTTTGCAGCACTGAAATATGTAGCCACTGTTTAAAACATAAGTTCTGTCACAAAGCAGTTCAGCTGTACTGTACTGGCCCGAGATTCATGAGCTAACATAGTATGATACAAATGAGCCAAGACAGACCTGCGAGTCCGAGGGAAATTGCCTGAGTCTTAGTGCGTTAGCACTTTGTTTCAGCAATGCAGTTTTTGATCTGATGGGATTGTGTGCCAAAGAAGGTTTCATCAGTTACCGGTGTATCTGTCACGTGTGTCAACTAGGCTCTGCTAATCCCCTCCTTCATCTGCTGTGGAACTGTGAATCAAAGGAGTTCAATGGGGTGTCCCAACACATTTGGGTTCTGAGATTAACCATGGCCATGACCACAATTTGAATGGAGTGCTGACACAACTAGGAGGATGCATGGAAATCTACATGGACAGGAGACCTCACAGCTCTTGTATGAAACTGACAGCAGTCAACGCTAATGGTCAGGTGCCTGAAAGTACTATTTAAGGGCTTAGTGGCTAGTCTTTAACCGCACCATAAAGAGGTTCTGCCACGACAACTCCATCCTGGGATGGTGCCCCCCAAGTTCAACCCCTGTTTACCAACACGAGCCATACTCCCCGCAGGTTAGCAGGCAAACCCCTCCCTGCCTTACAGAATAAATTTGGAAGGGCACTTAACTCCTTGCTCCCCCTCAGAGTCCCTGGGCCAGGTCCCTCTTTTTGAGGGCTTGCACCAAATGAATGAGCATCACAGGAGGATAAATCAAATTATTGTGGATGCTGGAATCTGAAACACAAACTGAAAAGACTGTACAATCTCAGCAGGTCTCTGACAGCATCTGTGGAGAGAGCAGGGAGCTAACATATCGAGTCTGGATGACTCGTTCTCAAAGTTGGAGAGAACGGGAAATAGGGTCGGATTTATACTGTAGTGTGGGTGGACGCGGAGTGGTGGGGCTGGATAAGGAGTTAGCGATAGGTGGAAATTGACAAAGGTGTCATGCACAGAAAGCCAAATGGAAAATAAATGGGGGTGATTAAGGCTAAGAAGGGTGCTTATGGTGGCACATAAAGAGATTAGAATGTGTGAATCGCCGAACAAAGATGAGCAGTGTGTTAGAGGGCAACTAGGAACAGGGAACAGAAAAACAGGTGAATGGAAGAAATGAAAATAAATTGATAGAAATAAAAATGGGGTGCAAGTGAAGGAGAGAGTTCACAGTCTGAAGTTGTTGAACTTCAGTTCGGAAAGCTGTAGCGTGCCTAATCGGAAGATGAGGTGCGGGTCCTCCAGTTTGTGCTGGACTCCACTGGAACATTTCAGCAGGCCAAGGACAGACATGTGGACGAGAGCGAGGTGAGTTGAAATGGCAAACACGAGGAAGGTCTGGGTCCTGCTTGCGGGTGGACCAAATGTGTTGTACAAAGTGGACACCCAGTCTGTGTAGTTTCCAATATAGAGTAGACCACATTGGGAGCAACAAATGCAATAGAAGGTATAACACCTGCCCCATTACCACCTCCCTGCTCACCATCCCTGGGCCTAAACATTTCCCCCCCCCCCCCTCTACCTACCCCAATAACAGTACAAATCTGGCTCTATTTCCAGTTCTCTCCAGCTTTGACAAAGAGTCATCCAGACTCGGAATGTTAGTTCCCTTCTTTCCACAGATGCTGTCAGACCTACAGAGAATGTCCAGTATTTTGTGTATCTGCATCACAGGAGGATGTTGAATCAGGCTTCCAACCCGATGAATTGCATTCAAATGAATGTAGATTAGGACTTTGCATTCTCCCACTAGGCCTGGGCAGAAAGCCGGCCTGGTCTGGTGTCGCAGGCCAGGAGATTTTCAATGGGTTTGATATGTCTTGAACCATTGCTACCAATTCAACATTTCTTCTGTTTAATCACTAAAGTACAATCTACAATATAAAAAGTAACATGTCTTTCTCATGTATGGTAGTATAGTGGTTATGGTACTGAACTTGTAACCGAGAAGTTGAGTTTAAATGCCACCATAACTAGCAATTCAATGATTTACATTTCTGCTTAAATACATCTGGTTACATGTAGGGCATTGTTTATTTAGTTTATATTCATGCCCCTAACATCTCACCCACAACCATAGCTACTGAAGTGATTATACTTATGATCTTTGTTTTTAAACTTGGAGCATGTCCCAAGTGATGTGCAAATAGGTTTTTGTTTATGTTAATGAAGGTAACCACTGAGGTAGATGACATTGATAACCTTACACACAACCTCAAATGTATTTGGCTCATTAGTCCCAAATGTAATTTGATAATGCACTTCCAGCATAATCCATTATTTAGTTGCAGTGACTTACTTGTATAAACATTGAAAATCAATGCCAAATCACTGGCAGTAGAAAGATAATGAACATTGAAATTTCACGAGATGCAATCGAATGTCCTATGACCCCATTATGTTTCATGCAATCAACCAACCAGATGATACTCCGATCATCATTCTACCTTCTGACAAGATACATATCCTCTCCTTTTTAAATGGGCAAATTTTTTTTTTAATCCTGGAAGTCTGTCCCAGGAAATCACTACAGTCCCATTCTGGAGAATAAATTTCTTTGAATTTTAATCTTGTTATTAATATTCTGCTTATAAACATATTATTTAACTTGAGCATTGAATTGAATGACACATATATATGACCGACACCATTCAGAATTTTAAAGACCTGAATCACCTTTCTTTCTCTTTTTGTTTATCCAATGTAAATACATTAGCACCAATTTTAATTATTGTAATACCTCATATTAACAAAACAGAAATGACCTAAAAATGTCCTTTACCTTTGCAGTTCACAGTATTTGAAAGAAACCTAATACCTACAACTGTTTAATTTGATTGGTCACCTTTAGCATGGTAGCACAGTGGTTAGCTGTGTGCTAGCCAGCACCAGGGACCTGGGTTCAACTCCCAGTTTGGGTCACTGTCTGTGTGGAGTCTGCAATTTCTCCCCGTGTCTGTGTGGGTTTCCTCCGAGTGCTCTGGTTTCCTCCCACAAGTCTCGAAAGATGTGCTTGTTAGGTGAATTCGATATCCTGAATTCTTCCTCCGTGTACGCAAACAGGTGGCGACTCGGAGATTTTCACAGCAACTTCATTGCAGTGTTAATGTAAGCCTACTTTTGACACAGATTATCATAACTATTAATATTAAAATCGGGCTTTACTGAGTCAAGGGAGGCAATCTCCTAGCATACCTAGAATATACAGCATAGGAACAGGCCATGACCTAGCAGTCGATCCTGGTGTTTATGCCCCTTCCAAACCTCCTCCTATCTATATTCATTTAAAATCTACCATTGTTATCCTCTATTCCTTTCACCTTCATTAGCTTGACTAGCTTCCCTTCAATCCATCCATATTATTCATTTCAACCGCTTCCTGTGGAAGTAACTTCCATGTTCTTACTCCTCTTTGGGGGAAAATGTTTCTTCTATATTCTCTATTTGACTTCTTGGTAATTTAAATTGGTGTTCTCTAATTGTGCTGTTCCCCAGAAGTGGAACATTTCTCTCTGTATCCACTCTCTCTGTATCCACTACATTAAAACCATTCAGAATTTTAAATGTCTCTGTTAGGTTGACCCACCTGTTCATCATTTCCTGATTATATATGTATATATCCACACATTGTGGTTTTGAATCCAAAGTCTAAATCATTAATCTTGAGTTGTGAACAGTCGTGCTCTAAGCTGTGATCCTGTGGAATCCTTCTGCCAATTGAACTGCCCCACCATTATGTCACTTGTCTCCTGACTCCAAATTCTCTGATCTTATTGATAAGTCTATTCTGGGGCACCTTATCAAAGGCCATTTGAAAATTCAAATATATTACATCTTTACGGCATTACCTTTATCTGTTTGTTCTCTTGCCACCTCAAAACATTTAATAAGGTTAGCCAAGCAAGATTTTCCCTTTTGAAATATGTATGATTATATGAATTGGGAACAGCAGCGGGCCATTTAGCCCTTTGAGCATGCTTCACTATTTGATAAATATCATGGCTGATTTGATTCTGGCATCAGTTCCAATTTCCTGCTTACCCCCTTGACTCATTCAATCAAGAGCACCACGTTTAAAATATTCAATAACTAAGCCGCCACTGCTTTCTGGGGAAGAGTATTCCACAGACTAACAACCCTCTGCAAGAAAAATATTATCCTCAATTCTATCTTCAATGGAAGATCCCTCGTCTTTAAACTGCCCTGGGTTCTAGCCTTTCTCATAAGCAGAAACATCCTTTCAACGTCCATCCTGTCAAGGGCACTCAGGATTATGTATGTTTTAATAAGATCACCTGTCAATTCTCTAAACTCCAGTGGATACAGGCTCAATCTGTTCAACCTTTCCTCATAATATAATTTGTTCATTGCTGTTGAGTGAATCTTTCCTGAACTGCTTCTAATGCAATTATATTCTTAAGAAAATAGATCAGAACTGTACACCATCCTCCAGATATGGTCTCAGAAATGCCTGGTACAATTGTCACAAACCTTCCAAACTGTTTTATTCCATTTGCCTTGCATCAAATACCAAAATCTGATTTGCCTTCCTAATCGCTTGCTATACCTGCATCTATCTCTTTGTGATTCACGTACCATGTCATGAGAGTGTTCCTTTAAGAAATGTTTTTGTCTTATCACATGGCTTCAGTGATGTCATTGTGTGGGTGGAGCTGGGCTGTGGCTCTGGATTTTTACTTTTGTTTTTGAGTTGGTTGAACTTTCGCTTTGAGCTTGAACTGGTTTGGACAGCACAGGTTGGAAAAGAAGGTTTTTTGTTTCTCTATCTGCATTTTAAAAGATGCTTCCAGACTGAATACCTTGAAAAAAAAATTGTTTTCTGGAAGAAAACTGTTTTGGAAAGGACACACGAGCATCCAAACCAGGTCTTGAGTGCTGTATGCTGGGCCACATCTTTGAAAAGGGGTTTTCTGGTTTATGGGATCTTGTTATTAAATTGGAACAGCTTAAGGGGGAAATTTATTAAGGACTATACATAGAGTTCTGGAGCTGTTATTTATAGAATTTACAGTGCAGAAGGAGGCCATTCGGCCCATCAAGTCTGCACCGGCTCTTTGAAAGAGCACCCTCCCCAAGCCCACACTCCCACCCTAGCTCCATAACCCAGTAACCCCACCCAACACTAAGGGCAAATGTGTGAGGTATTTATGTTGGTAGTTGATAAAAATGCTTGCTGTGTGTTTATACAAATGTTAACTAAATTTGTTTTTGATTAAAAGTGTTTAAGACCTCTGTTGAATAACACCTGAAAGGCAGCCCCTTGTCCTCATCGTAACCAAAATAAATAAACAGTTGTAGCTCAGGTGAGCTCCGTGATGTACTTTGGAGTTTTCTAAACCCTTGTCCATAACAAATTGGGGGCTCGTCAGGGATAAAAGTCTATCTTTCGTGATTGGGTTGGCTTTGTGAACTTAAAGACAGTGAGGGGTGAGCATATTTGTGTTTGCTTTTCAGGTGGTGTATTCCAGTTTAAGTAGGGAGTGTGTTGTGGACAGTGGCACTTTCAGAGGCTCAGATGTTTTGGGGGGTGGAGAAGATCACACGCAGTACCTTACAAACAGAGACTAGAAAAAGGCTTTTAGATTTGGCAAACACATTTGCAGTTAACATTGCCTAATAAAATATGAAAATAAGAGGTAATTGCGGCGGTAGCTAGGCATTTAAAATTGCCTGAGACACAGTCAGAATCATTGGAAATGGCAAGAATTCAATTACAGATCAAGCAGCTTGAACTTGAAAAAAAATTAAAGCAGCTTGAATATGAAATGAGGGAAAAAAAGAGAAAGGGAGGTACAGATCAGGGAAAAAGAAAAAGAGAGAGGAAAAAGAAAAGGAGAGAGAAGAAAAGGAGAGATACTTTGAACATCAGAAAATGGCCATGAAATGTGAAAGTCAGTTAAAATTGGTGGATGTAATGAGAAAGTACAGTTTGAGGATAGCGATGAGGACAGTGAGAAAGACCACCATAGTCGAAGGCATGGTGGGGATCTATTTAAATATGTTGAGCATTGCCAAGGTTTGATGAGAAGGAGGTAGAAGCCTTCGTTTCATTTGAGAAGGTAGTTAAACAAATGAAGTGGCCACAGGACATGTGGGTATTACTGATTCAAACAAAGTTGGTAGGTAGAGCTAGTGAAGTGTTTGCATCACTATCAGAGAAGGTATCTGGGAACGCATGAGGAGGTGAAAAAATCCATCTTGGGTGCATATGACCTAGTGCTGAAGCGTACTGACAAAGGTTTAGAAATTTAAGGAAAGAACCAGGTCAAACATACATGGAGTTGAAAGGATCAGAATAATTGTGATAGGTGGATAATGGCTTTGAAAATAGGCCAAACGTATGAAGCTCTTGGAGAAATGATAATTTTGGAGGGGTTTAAAAATTAAATTACTGATGTAGTGAGAACTCATGTGGAAGAGCAGAGGGTTAAAACCGAGAGATTAGCAGCGGAAATGGCAGATGATTATGAATTAGTTCATGAATCAAAGTTTGGCTTCCAACATCAGTTTCATCCTGTGAGGGATAGAAACTGGGGAAAAGAGAAATACTCAAGTGGTAAAGGTAAAGGGGATCTGATGGGACATTGTAAGGAGAGTGTACCTCAGATTAAAAAATAAATCCAGAAGGATGGAAGAGATATGAAAAGTTTCAGATGTTTTTACTGTAATAAACTAGGCCATGTAGGTAGGGAGGTGGAGGTAGTGATCGCAATGGATGCAGAAATGGCTTTTGATCGGGTAGAATGGGATTATCTGTGGGAGGTACTTGGACGGTTCGGATTTGGGCGGGGCTTTATTGACTGGGTCACGTTGCTGTATCAAGCTCCTGTGGCAAGCGTATGGACGAATAGGACAACATGGACTATTTTAGACTGCACCAGGGGACGAGACAGGGATGCCCCCTCTCCCCACTGTTGTTTGCACTAGCTATAGAACCATTGGCAATTGCTATGAGAGCCTCAAGGGGCTGGTCCGGGGAGGGGAGGGGGTTGGGCGGGTGGAGCGGAGCACAGTGTCTCGCTCTATGCAGACGACCTGCTTCTGTATGTATCGGACCCAATAGAGGGGATGGAAGAAATCATGAGGATTCATGGGGGATTTGGCCGGTTTTCGGGGTATAAGCTAAATATGGGGAAAAGTGAGATGTTTGCGGTCCAGGCGAGGGGACAGGAGAGGCGATTGGGGGAGCTGCCGTTTAGATTAGTAGGGGGAAGCTTTAGGTACGTAGGCATTCAAGTGGCGCGGGAATGGGACCGGCTGCATAAATTAAATCTGGCCCGACTCGTGGACCAAATGAAGGACAATGTTCGGAGATGGGACGAGCTCCCGTTGTCATTAGCTGGGAGGGTGCAGACGGTGAAGATGATGGTCCTCCCGAGATTCCTGTTCGTGTTTCAATGTCTCCCCATCTTTATTCCGCAGTCCTTTTTTAAATGGGTCAACAAAGTGATCACTGGCTTTGTCTGGGTGGGCAAGACCCCGCGAGTAAGGAAGGTGATGCTTGAGAAGAGCCGGGGAGAGGGCGGGCTGGCGCTGCCAAATTTTAGTAACTGTTACTGGGTGGCGAATATAGCCATGATCAGGAAGTGGGTGGTGGGGGCGGGGTCAGCAGGGGAGTGTATGGAGGCAGTTTCATGCAAGGGTACCAGTCTGGGGGCATTGGTAACTGTGCCTCTGCCGTTCCCACCGGCACGGTATTCCATCAGCCCCGTGGTGGTGGCGGTCCTGAGAGTCTGGGGACAATGGAGGAGATGTGTGGGAGCAGAGGGAGCATCAGTCTGGTCCCCAATCTTTAAAATCACCGGTTTGCCCCAGGAAGTATGGATGGGTGGTTCCGGATATGGCGGACAGCAGGTATTGAGTGGATGGGGGATATGTTTATCGAGGGAGCTTTCAGAGTATGAGGGCGCTGGAGGAGAAGTTTGGGTTGACGAGGGGAAACAAATTTGGGTATCTACAGGTGCAGGACTTCCTACGTAAACAGGTGTCAACCTTCCCGCTCCTACCGCTAAGGGGGATTCGGGACAGGGTAGTTTCCAGAGGGTAGGTAGGAGAAGGGAGCGTCTCTGACACTTATAAGGAACTTATGGGGTCAGAGGAGACACAGATCGAGGAGCTGAAGCGCAAGTGGGAGGAGGAGCTGGGAGGAGAGGTAGAGGATGGTCTGTGGGCGGACGCGTTGAGTCAACGCGTCCGCAACATGTGCCAGGCTCAGCTTGATACAATTCAAGGTCGTTCACCGGGCTCATATGACAGCGGCCCGGATGAGCAGATTCTTTGGGGTGGGGGACAAGTGCAAAATGTGCAGGAGGACCAGCAAACCATGTCCACATGTTCTGGGCATGTCCGAAGCTTAGAGGATTTTGGCAGGGGTTTGCGGATGTCATGTCCACGGTGTTAAAAACAAGGGTGGCACCGAGTCCAGAGGTGGCGATTTTTGGGGTGTCGGAAGACCCGGGAATCCAGCAGGAGAAAGAGGCAGACGTTCTGGCCTTTGCTTCCCTGGTAGCCCAGAGATGGATACTATTAGCTTGGAGGGACTCAAAGCCCCCGAAGTCGGTGACCTGGCTATCGGACATGGCTAGCTTTCTGTTTGGAGAAAATCAAGTTCACCTTGAGAGGGTCACTGTTAGGGTTCGCCCGGAGGTGGCAATCGTTCGTTGACTTCTTCGCGATAAATTAATCGTCAGCAGAGGGGGGGGGGGGGGGGGTTAGTTTAGCTTAGAGTAGGGGGTTAATAAAGGTGGGACCTGTAAGGAAGGGAGACGGCTTTTGCACTTTGTATATAGTTTCATGTACATTGTTTGTTTTGTTATTGTAATAGCAAAAATACCTCCATAAAATCTTTATTAAAAAAAAAATAAACTAGGCCATGCAAAGTCATACTTATCATAGAATCATAGAATTTACAGTGCCCATCGAGTCTGCACCAGCCCTTGGAAAGAGCACACTACCCAAACCCACACCATCGCTCTATCCCCGTAACTCAGTCACCCCACCCAACCATTTTGAACATTGTGGGCAATTTAGCATTGCCAATCTACCTAACCTGCACATCCTTGGACTGTGGAGGAAACCTGAGCACCCGGAGGAAACCCAACCAGACACGGGGAGAACATGCAGACTCCGCACAGACAGTGACCCAAGCCGGGAATCGAACCTGGGACCCTGGAGCTGTGAAGCAACTGTGCTAACCACTATGCTACTGTGCTGCCCCTAATGTTGGGGGTTGAAGAAAAGCATGGGAAGGCTGATGTGGTAAAACAGGATAAGCCAGTGGGGTTTGTTAAAATGGTAAAGGAAAGCTCAATTGAAGCAAAGGAAGTGCAAAAGATTGTACAGCCTGGTCAAGAGGTGATTGATAAGAAGGTGCCATATCTCTTTAAAGAATTTACTTGTGTGGGTAAAGTTTACACATGTGTACCAGGAGGAGTAGGTAAAGAAGTCAGAATTTTAAGAGATATGGGAGCTAGTCAATCTTTGATGGTAAGAGATGAGGAGTTATGTAGTTTGGGAGGAATATTGCCAGAAAAGATGGTAATATGTGGAATTCAGGGTGAGAAAGAGTAGTGTTCCGTTATATAAGGTAAGGCTGGAAAGTCCAATGAAGAGTGGTGAAGTGGTAGTAGGAGTAATAGAGAAACTATCTTGTCCAGGGATACAGTTTATTTTGGGTAATGATATAGCTGGATAGCAGGTAGACATATCTTAGTAATCCCTGTTCTATCAGTCTAGTTCCTCCCAACACGTGTTTGTAGCGCCCCAGTTTTATAGGGAATCTATGTGCATTACTGTACAGACATTTTAACTTTTTTAAGAGGAATTCCTCAGGGTAAGTGCACAGGTCTAGCAGGCAGTAAAGAAGGCAAAAGGTATGTTGGTCTTCTCAGCGAGAGTATTTGAGTATAGGGATGTTTTACTGCAATTGTATAGGGCATTGATGAGGTCACACCTCGAATATTGTGTGCAGTTTTGATTTCCTTATCTGAGGAAGGATGTTCTTGCTATGAAGGCAGTGCAACAAAGGTTTTACCAGGCTGATTGCTGGGATGCCAGGACTGTCATATGGGAAGAGGCTAAGTCAGTTTGGATTATGTTCTTTTGAGTTTAGAAGAATGAGAGTGGATCTCCTAGAAACTTAGAAAATTCTCTAGGGGTCATAGTTTGAGGATAAGGGGTAAATCTTTTAGGACTGAGATGAGAAGAAATTTCTTCACCCAGAGAGTAGTGAATCTGTTGAATTCACTGCCACAGAAAGTAGTTGAGGCCGAAAAGTTGTGATTTCAAGAAGGAATTAGAAATAGCTCTTGGGGCTAAAGGGATCAAAGGACATGGGTGGAAAGGCGGCATCAGGATATTGAACTTTGTGATCAGCATGAATGGCTGACCATGCTTGAATGGTCGAACGGCCTCTTCCCGCTCCTATTTTCGATGCATGTTTCATGTTTACCCATCCTTTTAGAATCCTGTTTATTCCTTTGACATCAATGTCCTCATTTACTTTATTCTTGCCTTGCTCCCCCATCCTATTTGTTTATACTTTGGTTTCTTACATTTCTAACCAATCCATCCCCCGATATTGCTAGGTTAAAGCCATTTCCCTCTCCCAATTTACCCTTTCCGTGAGGAAATGTCATCATCTTTATCAGCTTAGGGTTGGTTGGACTTCTTAGCCGGGAAATTGGGTTGTGACTATTTTTGCAGGTGTTGTGGATGTGGGTGGGAGTATGAGGTAGGTCATGCTTTCTGTGAATAAAAAATAAGGTCCAAGATGCTCCAGATATTGAATCTCTGGCCATAATTTAAGCTTGCTGGTGGCGAGCCTGCCAGTAAAGAGGACTCCCAAGTGTGGGCACCTTTTAGTGTTGTAAAAAGCCTCTGGATTCTGGGACTGAGTTGGGATGGGATATGGACTGGAGCAGAGTGGGAATTAGAATTAGTAATCCGGTCAAGAGTGAGGGTGTTAGATTTGGAGTTTTGGAAGGGAGCGGTGACAAAGCATGAAGGGGTTAAGTGTGGCTTCTGCTTGATCCACATTCAGTTAAGTGATTTACCTTTATTGCAAGCAATTTCTGGGACCAGTTTTACTGAGTGATTGTGCAAAAGGCCTAGCGTCAAGCACGGGTAAAAGCATGCCTTGTATTTTCCCTTATCCAGTATTTACAGCTGGAAATATGTGCACTCTTCTTACCTGCCATATTGAAGGAGCCTTATTAGTTCATGAATTGTACATGAATTACTCATTGGGGAAGGTTCTGATCAATAACCATTTTATCTTTGGTATACCGTCACATGCATTGCACGATCACTATTTTCTTTTCTTGCTTTTGTTAATAGGATATTTAAAAAGTGATTTATAAGTGTTCTTCTGGTTAAAAGGAGACTTGCTAAACAAATCTTTATGCAGAGAAATCTAAGCATTTATGCATATTTGTCTGTCAGCCGTGAGCCCTTGTTTACAACATCTAGCTCTTTTATAATTAAGCCACAAGATATTTCCTCGTTGGAGTTCGCTTTCTCTAGGAGATATTAAAAACCTGAAGCAAGGTTTCCTGTACTGGACTATCTGCTGACCGATGGAGAGGCACTGCTGGCTGATTCCCTTATTGTATTTTCCAGAGATAAATGTCTTTTTTTTTAATGTAGCAAGTATGGAAATATACTCAATACATAAAAATCACCAGGTTCAGGATATCAGTAAGGTAATTTTCAGGAGGTAATTTTCATTTTTGATGGTAGTACATGAAAGTCAATGGATTGGATATGTAATGGGTGGCCAATGTGTTACCATCAGTTTCCACTTCTCTTATTACTTCTGACTTACTCATATTTTACTTCTGGTTCCCTTAAATTTGAATGTCTCACTTTAGATGTCTGGATCAGTCTTGTCATGATAACATAAGAAGTAACAGCAGGAGTGGTAGCAGTTGTTTTTTTAGCCAAAACATTACATAGCACTGCTGAACAACAACATTACATCCTTATTTTGTTAGTGTTCTACCCTTCTGCAAATGAAACCATTACATATTTGCTTTCCTGTTAAACCGCGAGAAACAAACTCTACGGATGGCTTCATTTCCCATTCTGGTGTCTTTCATTATTGAAGAGAGTACATTTAAAAACTTTGCATTTTGCACCAATACTGTTCTCGATGTGGCAATTGGGTGTATGTATATAACTTCCTGAGATCAGTAAAACTGCAGTTTAGTTTGGCTGCTTAGGAAGGAAAGCTGGTTGTCCAAGTTTGGTCTTTTCTGAATGTGCAGATAATTTTACAGCACTGATACATGACATGGGTTTTTTGAGATTGTGAATCCCAAGTGGTCTGTCAAAACCATACAACATGGTGCGCCTAGACTTTCCAAAAATCATTTGATAAAGTACCTTTTGGGGAGTGTAACTTGGAGTGGATAAGAAATTGGCTGAAGAATGGAGAACAGAGCAGCTGTGCTATGGTATGGAGATTATTGAGTAAGACTGAGGGAATTGGTTTGAATTAGGGAGTAGATGCCATGGGCTGGATTCTCTGATTTTGAGGCTATGTCGGGACAGGTTAGCAGCCGCGCCACGTAAAACACAAGGCCTTCACAAAATAAATGGCTAGAGAATTGCTGGGTCTGTGGCCGCGCATGCGCACGGTGACGACCTGCAGCGGTCGTGCCATACAACATGGTGCCGGCTGCGCGCGGACCCGACCTGCCAGATAGTGCCCCCTTGGACATCCCCTCGCCGAAGCCCGCCCAGCCCCACGACTGTGGCGGCGCTGGACACAGTCCGCAGCTGCTACACCAGGTTCACGAAAACTGAGAGCACAAATGAACCGCGCGGTCGTGAACTCGGCCCTTCGGGAACGGAACATCGGAGGAGGGACTTCAGGTAACATCCTGAGGCTGTCCCAATGGCGTGCGGCGTACTCCCTGATGATTCCGTTTTGGATGGAGCGGAGCATCCGAAAAGAGGCACCCCACCCCCACCCCAATTTGATCGTGTAAAGGGATTCTCTGCCCGATCGCCGATTACGATGTCGGCGTCGGCAAGAAGAGAATTCCGCCCCGTATCTTTCTGAAAGGCTGGACTAAGCTGGGAGAATTTCCTTCCTCATTTATATTCATTTTGTGATCTCCTTTATAATTGTCAGTTTGCCATGTAGCTCAGTATTACCAAATTTAAATGAATTTATGAAAAGTGTAATCAATTTGCCTCTGGTCAATCTTACAAATCATGATTTTGTGATGTGTTGTGCCTGATGATATAATTTATTTTAAAAATGCAAAATCTCAATACTTATGTAAGAAAATATACATGTCTCATCTTATTCCATGACTTAGCATTGAGCGGCACGGTAGCACAGTGGTTGGCACTGCTGCTTCACAGCGTCAGGAACCCGGGTTCAATTCCCGGCTTGGGTCACTGTGCGAAATCTGCACGTTCTCTCCGTGTCTGCATGGATTTCCTCCGGTCCAGTTTCTTCCCACAAGTCTCAAAAGACGTGCTTATCAGGTGAATTGGACATTCTGAATTCTCCCTCAAGCATACCCGAACTGGCCCCGGAGTGTGGCGACTGGGAGATTTTCACAGCAACTTCATTGCAATGTTAATGTAAGCCTACTTGTGACAATAAAGATTATTAATATTTTCTGTGCCAGTGGTAACTGGTGGCTAGTCAATGAACTTCAAATAAATAATTCATGCATGTGTTGAACTGTGCGTTTGGCCGTCAAAATGCAATAGCTAACTATTGTCTCCTTTTTCAAAGGTTGGGACTCAAGAATTCGCCAGACGTTACACTGCAACATACGTTTCCTGGGTTTTTGCTTATCTTCTAGGCTTGATCTGTCTAATCCGAGCTTGTTATTGGGGAGCCATCAAAGTTAGCTATCCTGAGCACACCTTTGCATAGAAAAATCATTCATCCACTGTGGAAAATGCAATGGTCTACAAAATCTTTACTCCAAGTTAATGGACATTTTCAAGTTAATCTAAATCAACTTCATATAACTGATTAGGTCCAAAGAGGATAATGGTGTTAGAACATGTGCATATTGCACTAAAATGTAAGCAAGTAGACTTTTTTGTTGCATCTAGATTGTGTTTTTAAAATACATGCTGAATTTAATTTGTTTGCAGTGTACAATTCAACTTGTTGTAGTTAAATTTTGTTACAATCTGTTGAAAATCTCTGTTGAAATTATTTGCTTTTTCTGGTAGCAGTAGTATTTTCAATGTTTGTCGGTGCCATTGATAATATTCTTTCCAATTGCAACAGAGAAACATTGTAACAGAAGAAACTGTCTTTGTACACAATATTTCTATACCAGCATGATGTTTAAATTACTCCCTTAAATCTGAACATTCTAGACAAACTGCATCATAGCTAAGTAATAAAAATAAGTTCTATATGTTATATTTTGAATACTTTCATACTTTTAAGTATTTGCTTTTTAGAGTATTAAGGCTTTTTAAAATGCCTATGGTCAAAGCATTATGGTGGCAATAGTTAGTGATGCTTGACTTATCGGATCATATTTATCTCATTGTATAACTATCCATACTATAATCATTCTGACAGACCACTAAGCAGAAAAGCATCAGGAAAAGTACAAATATTTGCTATTATCATAATGGAATTATCTAATTTAAGAATAAACACAAACTTCAGCCATTGAATGTAATGTCAAAATTTGTACCAAATTAATCACAGATCCATTAACTCTCTTGCTTTGCTGAACTGGATGCATTCTTTTTTTAAGAAAGGTGATCAAAACTATCCTACAAATAAAACAAATATTTGTTGACTATCGTGTTAATTTTATGACTGAACAGTCATGCAAATTTACAATTATGAGGCATGTTGCTAATTTTTAGCTGTGAAAAGATATAGATGGGTTAGGTGAGTGGACAAAAATCTGGCAACTAGACTACAATATGGGAAAATGTAAAATTGATCATTTTAATGGAATAAATAAAAAAAGTATTCTTAATAGAGGCTCCACACATCGAGCCCGACAACTCCTTTAGAAATGACGGGTAGTTCCTGATCCTGATGCTTGAATACTCACCCTCATTCTCATTTTTGCCAGCGTAAGTTAAGGGTGCGGATAGCCAGTGTACAAGCAGCACTCTGCCATTGCAGGCTCCATTGCGGGAGTGGGCATGTCAATCCCCTTCCTGCCCCCCATCCCTCCCCACAATTTTTAAAGGAGTTGGACCCAAAGTGGTTCATGGCACCTTGGAGGAGTCATGAACCACGAAGAAGCCCTAGTCCTTGGTTGGTAACCAAACATAAATAGCTGTTCAGCAGTCTCTTTCAGATGTATTGCACCTCTTACCTTCTCGTAAAGCTTTCAATCAATCTCAGACATTTCAAAAAGCTTTTATCCACTTCAGATTTCTGTACAAATGCAAATAGGCATTGAAAAACCATGTGAAGAAAAATTTATTACGAGATGTCAGTCAAACAAAACCAATCCCCTCTGCAAGTTGTGTCAACATTACCTGCTGAGCTAAGCGGCTTATTCTTTGATCTCAGCTAAACAGCCCGAACAGGTGACGGAATATGGCGACTAGGGGCTTTTCACAGTAACTTAATTGAAGCCTACTTGTGACAATAAGGGATTATTATTATTATTTATGAGGCCATCATCAAAAGCAGATGTCATGGCCATCATTTGTAATTTTATATGAAGTTATTTTATGTGATTTATTGATGTCTATTTGTTTACACAAATGCCTGAAGTGGATAAAAGTGTCTGACATTGATACTATAAATGGTTGTGATTCATTGGCACTTACAAGACAGGTAATCAGCTGAGCAGTTTTCTTCAAAGGGACATTTTCAAAGTTTCTGCTTATGTTTTCAGTTTCATAATTTCAGATTTGTCAATGGCTCATTTGTTCTATACATAATGGATACTGAGAGTGGATATTGTTATGGGTCAGGGTTTAGAGAACCCCAAAGGGTATCATGGAGTTCACCTGCCCACAACTTTTAATAGATTGTGGTATGGGGAACACACGGCCCACACTACAGGTGTGGTACAGCAGAAATGGAAAAGTATTTTTTTAAAGCAAAACAATGTTTATTCTATGAACTCAAGTTAACCTTTTTAAAGCATACTGTGAACATCTTAGCAACCAGTAATTCAAATACAACCCCCAAAGAATACAACACTAAGTAATCCTTTAAGCTTTCCTTTTAACATCTATAAGACTTAAAACGCCTTTTACCAGAAGCACATCAGGTTAAAGTCACTACTGTTATTAGTTTTAAATCACCAGGATCGATTTAGTCTTTAGATTATAGAGAGATTCATACACCTTCTGGCTGTGATTGCAGCTATCCAGCTCTGAAAACGAAACTAAAACACACCCTGCAGCCTGTTCAAAAACAAAAGTGAAAAGCTGACAGACAGCCCAGCTCAACTCACTCTCTGACATCACTGCAGTAGTAAACACCCATTTCTTAAAGGCACTCTCACTACAGATATTTATATGCACACCCATTTATAAACACCCATTTCGTAAAGGTCCTCTCACATGACAATATGAATGGGACATGGGAGATCTGAATGGGCATGGAGGGTACATTATATGAGGGGGCATGAAAGATATGAGGAAACATAGAGTACGGGTAGGAAGAGGTTGGGGTTGATGGCTTGAGGGCCTGACAATCATGATTGCAATTGTGCTGAGGTTCCATTAAATGGAGATGGGTCTTCCTGCCTGCCTCATCATCCGCTTGCCTCTGTTGCCATCTCAGGCTTTCCTCCGGAGACGATGTGTCCGACTCCATCCAGCCCTGACTTCCCCAGAACGAAAATGAGACATGTGGGGGGGCCCTTAATGGAGACCGGTTTGTAAGTTCAGGAACTTTCCCGACCTGCGCTTCCCATCACTTTCATGATAATCTGGTGCAAACTTTCACGTAAATATTGAATTGGATGAATTATGGCTCGGTGGAGCAGTGGTTAGCACTGCTGCCTCATGGCCCCGGGTCACTGTCCATGTGGAGTTTGCACATTCTGTGTCTGCGTGGGTTTCACCCCCACAACCCAAAAGATGTGCAGAGTAGGTGGATTGGCCACACTAAATTGCCCTTTAATTGGAAATAAAAAATTGGATGAATTATTCCTGTATGTTGCAGGATGTAATTCAATCTTGTCAATTGCGATATGTGGTGGCCAAAAGAAAAAAAAACTTTCTGGAGGTAGTTGCATGCAGAATGTGTATGAAGTCAACACGCAACTTAGGTATTTTTAGACCAGATATTATTCCATTGACCCTCAATATGATCATTGCAAGAATCAATTTATTTCCCACTGTGAGAGGTTCAGTGTACAGAAAAGTTTAATTATCTTGAGCAGAATGGGTGAGTACAGTTCTTCACTCTCCAAATCTTTGATTACACCAGTAGTTTGCCTGAAACATTGGCAAAATCTTCCCATCTGCTCCATGGTGGGTTTTGTGACAGTTGGGAGCAGGAATCAAACAAGAGGCAAAACGTCGGAAACCTGCCGGTATAAAAATAGTTTGTGATTCTCCCAATGATGACTCGGATTTCCCGCTGCCTAGTGATATGAATGCTATTTGCATCCATTACTATCATGAATGCTCTTTAAAACAGCTACTCACCAAAATCATGTATCGCCTTCCAGTCTTGCAACACGTCAGTGGGAAATCATGTCGCTCTGAATATTGTTCGAAAAGGAGTGGTGTGCACAGGTTGGACCTCCCTTCACTCACAACTTCGAGGTGAGTGCAACATGCATGACCTACCTGCCACAGAGCTGTGCCAGTCTTATTGCGATGGCTATGGAACATTAAACTGCTGGGGCTGTAGAGTTGGTCTGCCCCAGGTGGTTGCCTCCATAGACACAAAGGCACCACTGTGCAAGCGGTACTCAGACAGGGTTGAACTTTCCAACACTGACCAGACTTGGGTGGGGGCAATGGAGAAGGAAAGCTTTGCTTGGGGGGGGGGGGGGGGGGGTTAGGCAGGGAAGGGGAAAGACACTAGGAACAATGGGCAGGAAGTATTGCGATAGGTTGTGGGGGTAAGGGAGCACGATGAAAGACAGAAGGGCAAGGATGTGGAGGAGGAGGGTGAACCATGGAAGACAGGGTAGACCGAGGGATAGGAAGCTGAAACCTGATATAGGTAACTGAAACACAAACAAACAAATGGGTGAAAGGGATACCACGGGCTGGATTCTCCGCCCCGCGACATTTCTGTTTCACCCCACCAGCAGGATGGTCCATTACGCCAGCTGGTCAATGGGGTTTCCCATTGTGGAGCAACCCCACGCAGTCCGGAAACCCACGGACTGCTGGCAAAACGGAGCATCCCGCCGGCGGAGAATCCAGCCCCACATCTATGAAAGAGCAGGGATTCACATAAACTATGGAACAGGAAATTGGGAGGTTGTTAGTGTGGCACACGAGTAATAAGTCGAATGGAAACCTATAAGGGGCTTCGAAATGAGTCGACAACAGGGATGACGAGCTGGGTTTTTTTTACCTCTGAGAAAGCCACTCACTGGCTGAACTCATTCCCATGGCTGGCCCTTTTTCAATAATCGATGGAGGGGGACCAGCAGTGTTGTTAGGTTGGGGCTGAATGTCCTGTAGTAGTTTAAGAGCCTAGGAAAGACTGAAGCTCCTTCGGCCTTCCGGCACGGGGGCCTGCCGGATGATACGTACCTTATCCTCAAAGGGGTGTAGGCTGTGACGGTCCACACGGTATTCTAAATAGGTCACCTCCGCCACGTGGAACACACATTTCTCCTGGCATGGGCGAATGCCAGCCTGCTCGAAATGCCGGAGAACTTCGGCCAGGTTCTTCAGATGGGGCTCCTGGTCAGAGGAACCCGTAATCAGAACATCGTCTAGGTAGATTGCCACACAGAGCAACCCCGTTAGCATATTCTTCATGGGCAGCACGGTGGCACAATGGTTAGCGCTGCCGCTTCGCAGCGCTGAGGATCCAGGTTCGATCCCTGCCCCGGGTCACTGACACGTGGAGTGCATTCTCCCTGTGTTTGGGTCTCAACCCCGCAAGCCAAAGATGTGCAGGCTAGGTGTATTGGCCATGATACATTGCCCCTCAATTGGAAAAAATAGAACTGGGTACTCTAAATTTATTTTACAAAAAGGATATTCTCCATTACTCATTGCAAATCACAAAAGCCGAGGAGACCCCAAAGGATAACCCGGTATATTTGTACAACCCCTGGTGCGTATTAATCATCTCAAATTGACAGGAGCCGGGGCCCAAATCGAACTGGAGATACGCGTGGCTCGTGTCTAATTTTGTAAAGGTGCGACCACCACTGAGCTTTGTGTATATGTTCTCAATCTGTGGAACAGTAACGATCCATACGAGAAACATGGTTTACCATCATTTTATAGGCGCCGCAAAGGCTGATGGAGCCATCAATCTTCATCACCGGTACAACTGGGGCTACCCAGTTGGAGAACTGCTTGAAACGTATTATGCGCAAGCACTCCAAACAATCCAGCTCTATATCCACTTTAGGTCTCGAGGCATATGGGACTGGTCGGACACAAAAGCAGTGCGGCTACGCCAATGGGTCAACACTAATCTTGGCTATGCCCCTTTAATGGTACCCTGGCCCTCCTGGAAGACATCAGAGAATTTAGCCAAGACCCCCTGTGGGTTCATGCGGCAGATTCACAATCAGTCAAGGCAGAGGTGCTGCAACCAGTCATGGCCCAGCAATCTTGGTCCGCCCCTGCATTTCACTGTTAATGACAGGTTGGCTGATTGTGGTCCATACATGACTGGGACCACCGAGGTACCTGCAATGGCTCCCCACATACATTGCCAGCCAGGTGTTGGTATCCCGTAGAGCCAATGTTTGGATGCCCAACCAGATTTGGTCAAACATTTGCGGCTGACTATAGAGACTGATGCTCCGGCATCCAATTCTGTCCGTATGGAGTGCCCATTCACCTGAAGTGTGCCATGGATCAGTGCTACTCGTGGTGCCGCTATGCAATGCAACTGCTGGTATGAGTCGACTTCCTCATCCAAATAGTATGCCCAGAAACAGGGAAGGTGGTTGCGTCTGGCGGGATGGCCTCTCTGGGATCATCTGCCGCCTTCGTCTTGCCGTCCTGTTGCTGGCCCGTCTCTGTAGTCCTGGTTTTCGCAGTCGATGGAGACTGCTCGGCGGCCCTCTGGGCCTTTGTGGAGATGGTCTGCATCCCTGCAGTAATGGCCTCAACTTTGGGGATCCACCTCTTCAGGCCACACAGCACTAGTTCGAGCAGCCTACGCTCAGGACAGCCATGCCTTGGAGCTCCCGGACTATCTCGACTGCCTGCTGTAAATCCAAGTGCGTTACCGTTAGACGCTTCTGTTGCGTGGCTGCCTCGCGGATCCCATAAACTAAATGATCTCACAAGGTTCCGTTCAACATTGTTCCGAACTCGCAGAACTCAGCGAATTTTCTAAGGTGGGCAAATGTCTGGAATGGATTCTCCCTGACTCTGGGTGGCTATGTGAAATTGCAAACAACGGACAATTATAGGTGGCTTGGGGTTAAAATGCTCACGACTAAAGCTACTAAGGTGGCAAAAAAACGTGTATCTGGTGCATCAGGGTAGGTCAGACTTTTTTTAAAATTTAAAGTACCCAATTCATTTTTTTTCCAATTAAAGGGCAATTTAGCATGGCCAATCCATCTACCCTGCACATCTTTGGGTTGTGGGGGTGAGACCCACGCAGGCACAGGGAGAATGCGAACTCTACACACACAGTGACCCGGGGCTGAAATCGAACCCGAGTCCTCGGCACTGTGAGGCAGCAGTGCTAACCACTGCACCACCGTGCAGTCCTCAACACTAAATCCATGCCTAATATTGGTGGCATGGTAGCACAGTGGTTAGGACTGTTGCTTCACAGCTCCAGGGATCCGGGTTCATTTCCTGACTTGGGTGACTGTCTGTGTGGAGTCTGCATGTTCTCCCCGTGTCTGAGTGGGTTTCCTTTGGATGCTCCAGTATCTTCCCACAATTCCCGAAAGATGGGCTGTTAGGTGAATTGGACATTCCGAGTTCTCCCTCTGTGTACCCGAACAGGTGCTGGAGTGTGGCGACTAGGGGATTTTCACAGTAACTTAATTGCAGTGTTAATGTAAGCCTACTTGTGACACTGAT
Organism: Scyliorhinus torazame; assembly: GCF_047496885.1. NCBI lineage: Eukaryota > Metazoa > Chordata > Chondrichthyes > Carcharhiniformes > Scyliorhinidae > Scyliorhinus > Scyliorhinus torazame. The sequence goes on along the minus strand of NC_092717.1, from coordinate 169,877,514 downwards.
AAAGATATGCTGTACGTGGCGTCTCTGCAAGCCATGAGCAGGATTACCGTTTGCCGTTCATCGCCGATTATAGCATATGTTCTAAAGAAGTATTGTATTTGCTCAATGTTCTGCCCCAATCAGCAGTACCTGCATCAAATTGCTCAAATGTTCCAATGTGAGGCATCGCTGCCAGTTGACGAATGGCTTCCTGAGGCCTATGAAAAGTGGTCCTAGCTTGCAGCACTTGATACCGAAGGCAGCTCCATCCCATCTTCGTTGCCAGTGTAGAATTCGTACAGTGATCACATGGAATGAAGGGTAGGATGCAAAAATAAAGGTTTATTGATATGTACATTAACTACTCCAGTCCCAGAAGGGTCTCCTGTCCGACCTACACTCAAGCTGGGGTATTTATACTCTGTGGGCTCCCCTCTTTATAGGGAGGTCCTGCCCCGTTATACCGGGAAGTTCGTACTCTGTAGAGGTCATGGGGAACCAGGTGGTCCACTGTAATAAGGTAGACTAAGCTTTGCTTAGTAGCAATGCCATGGCTTTCTTCTCAATGCTGGATTACTTTCTTTGGCACAGACTTAGTTTTTTTTAGAACGTATCCCACTGGCCTCACTATTCTTGACTCGTCATCCTTCAGTAACACTGCTCCAAGACCCAGTCACTGGCATTCTTGGCCAGTTTAAAGGGTTTGTAAAAATCAGGGGTGGCCAACACTGGTTCACTTACCAATATGGCCCTCATGCCATTTTTGCTCGTTTCCCAAACACATTAGTCAAAGGTACCACTATGGTACTGAAGTTGGGTACAAATTTTCTATAGAACCCGCCTAGGAACCACATAATTTCCTGATTCATTTTGGGAATGGGGAAATCTAGTAACACTCTTACCTTTGCTGTTCTGGATACTGCTCATTCCTGTCCCACAAAGTGCCCTAGGTCGCTTCACTTTTGCTTTGACAAACTTGCTTTCAGCCAAATTGATGACCAAGTCGGCCAAATGCAGTTGTTTAATTAACTCCTCTAATTGATCCAAATGCTCTTTTCATGTGTCACTGTAAACTACCACGTCATCCAAGCAGCCCATGCAGTTAAGCCCCCTAGCCACTACTTGGTACATGAGTCGCTGAAATGTAGCTGGTGCATGAACAGCATCACCTTACACTGATATAATCCTTTTGGAGTCACAAAGTCACATATCTTTCGCCCTGAGTGTTTAAAGAACCCGCCAATGCCCCCTTAATAGATGGGTTTCAAAAGGCACTGTCTATCCTATTGATACAGTCCTCCAACTTTGGAATCGGGTATAAATCTGTTTTGGTGATGGCACTGACTTTCCAATAGTCTACACAGAACCAGGTTGTCCCATCCGGATTAAGTACTAACACGAACAGTGAACTCCCCTCTTAATCGGCTCAATTAAATGATTCTCCAGCATGTATTAGATTTCCGGTTCCAGCTGAACTAGTTTCTGTGGGTTCAGTCGCTATGGATGCTGTTTTATTGGATTGAAGTCGCCTACCTCTACAACATGTTCAGTTAATGTAGTGCACTTGGTGTGTTCCTACAAACCTTCTGATGCTTTTGCGTAGCCTTATGAGATCTTTTTATTGCTCTTCTTTTACCAGAGATGCATGGTGGCACAATGGTTAGCCCTTCTGCCTCACATGCCAGGGACCGGGTTCAATTCCGGCCTTGGGTGACTGTGTAGAGTTTTTACCTTCTTCCCATGTTTGCACGGGTTTCCTCCGGATGCTCCAGTTTCCTCCCACAGTTAAAGATGTGCAGGTTAGGTGGATTGACCATGTTAAATTGCCCCTTTGTGTCCAAAGACATGTAGGTTGGTGGTAGCAATACAGTGGGGGAGTGGACTTGGACAGGGTGCTCTTTCAGAGGGTCAGTGCAGATTCGATGGGCTGAATGGCATTCTTCTGCACTGTAGGAATTCTATGGTCTCTATAGTTTCAAAGTACGCAACCTCAGTATCTAACTTCCAGTATTACAGTAGTTGTTAGTCATACTACAGGAGGGTCACTCTGAATTGTCGATCTCTTCACCTACTTCACTCTTACTATCTCTATCCTCTTCCACTACTTCTACCACCTGACACACTGGTTTTGACATATTTATGTGGTCCTTCTTCCTATGGTCTGGAGTATCTATTTGGTAAGTCACCTTACTCACCCTCCTAAGTACCTTATAGGGGCCGCTAAATTTTGCCCTGCAAGGCAACAATGCCAGTACCTCATCCCCAGCTTGGAATGTTCTGGACCTGGCATATTTGTCTTCCCACATTTTCATTCTTTCTCCTGAAACATTTACATGCGCCAAAATTCTCCGTTCCTGAGACGAAATGTTGCCGTCTGGGGAGGATTCGCAGAGTTCTACGACAGCAAAACTTGCGGCGCACCTGGACCAATTCAACGACCATTGAGGAACTATCACTGGTGCCTTATGGAACACAGTCAATTCCAATGAGAAATGGTGTGCGATTTGCCGGATTTGTGATTGACACCGAGGAGGCTGACAAGCTGCAGCCGTGTGCACACACTTCACACCCCACACACACCATCCCACCAACAAGATGGCAGCAAGGAGAGTGGCACCCCGTTTTATGGACAGCGAGCTCGAGACCCTGCTTGACACTGTGGAGGAGAGGCAGCCGAACCTGTACCCGGCTCAGGAAGGAGGCTCCCAGCCGCTGCTATTCGCCATGCTTGGGCCTAGGTGGCAGATGCAGTAAGCACCATCAGGAACACTATCCGGACCAGCCAGCAAGGCAGAAAGAAACTGCACAACCTCATGGCAAGCAGGTTGAGTAGGCAGCACTGTGCCCCTGCCACCAACCCCGTCCCACACACCCATAACCCCACCCACCCTGAGGACGGCCGAACCCCCACCCTACACCATATACCAGCACGCATACCGGCCACCATGGAAGGGTGCCCTGGCCACTGAAGCCACCAGCCACCCACACCCTGGGCTGCGTGTCTAATGGCTGTCTAATATTGTCATTTCCATAATCGCCTGGAACGGGAGAAGACTGGAGGGGGACCTCCGGCTGATCACTGCGGCAAAGCAGCGGGCCCTGGATGTGGTCGGTAGGCCCAAGGAAAGAGCAATGAGGCCCCGCTGAGTTGCGGTTCCCTGTGACACAAGTGTTAACCCCCCCAACACCACCCCCACACCACCCTCACACACAGACCATCTTTACACCACCCTCACACCCACCCCCACACCACCCTCACACACAGACCATCTTTACACCACCCTCACACCCACCCCCACACCACCCTCATACCCACACCACCACTACACCCACCTGCACGCCCAAACCACCTTCACCCCCCCCCTCCCCCCGGCAGGTGGTCTAATCATGTGTCTCATCTTGTGTCTTGCAGGAGCTGCTGGTGATGGCGCAGCATGGTAGCATAGTGGTTAGCACAATTGCTTCACAGCTCCAGGGTCCCAGGTTCGATTCCCAGCTTGGGTCACTGTCTGTGCGGAGTCTGCACGTTCTCCCCGTGTGTGCGTGGGCTTCCTCCGGGTGCTCCGGTTTCCTCCCACAGTCCAAAGATGTGCAGGTTAGGTGGATTGGCCATGCTAAATGCCCTTAGTGTTGGGTGGGGTTACTGGGTTATGGGGATAGGGTGGAGATGTGGGCTTGGGTAGGGTGCTCTTTCCAAGAGCCGGTGCAGACTCGATGGGCCAAATGGCCTCCTTCTGTACAGTAAATTCTAAAATTCAGTCTCTTCTGGTGTCATTTGCCCACAGCCACAGCCACAGTCAGATCCCCAGGTGCCGAGCAATGATGGAGACACTGACACAGGCACGAGCCAGTAAAGCAAAACCCAGGACACCCCGGAGCTCAATTCCCATGATGACACTGAATTGCTGTCACATCTGTCTCCAATACCTTCCATCATCCCCGAGACACTCACCTTGACTGGGCAAGTTAATGAAGAGGCTCCTGAGACACTATCTGGTGCGTAAACACACATGCTTCAGTACAACAGGTGGAGGTAGAACCTCCTGAGGGGGCGGACGATCAGAGAGCGGGCCGACCCCAGGAACTAGCGACTATCCAAACAGGTTTTGTGCTTCTGGAACGGACAGCCCCATTGATCATGGAGATGCAATCACAGATCCAGGGACTGCATGAGGGGTCAGGGGTTGTCAGTGAGCATCCAGCATCTGAAGGCCAGGTGGGGGAGTCCAACCGCGTGCAGGAGCAGGATGTGGTGCCGGCAATGCATGCCACCCAGACCAACACCGTACGGGTGGAGTCCACGGTGGAGGGCTTGGAGGCAGGGACTTTTTCCAAGGCCTGGGGCAATCTGTGCAGGCGGTGGCTGGGCTTAGGACAGGGCTGCCCTCTCACAGGCAGCCATGTGCCATAGCCACCTCGACATTGCAGTGGCGCTCCTGAGACTGGCCCTGTCACAGCGGACCATGGCTGAGAGTGTCGGTAGCATTGCCCAGGTACTGGCTGATGTGGCACAGACAGAGAGGTGGCCCAGTACCAGAGGGAGGTGGCACAGTCACTAGCTGATGTGACACAGACCCAGAAGGTGGTGGCACAGTCAATGGGTGATGTGGCGCAGTCCCAGACGGAGATTGTCCACTCCCTGTGCTCTATGACCGCGAGCATGCAGACCCTCGTCAAGATCCGAGTGGGCCCCCAGGACTGGTATCAGCGTGTGGCAGCAGGGGCGTCTCAGGGGATAGTTCCCCTCGCACCCCGTCCTATGGAGTAGCCCACTCCCCCTCACCATCCCCACCTCTACCACCCAGGGGTTCAATGGGAATATGTAATGAAATGACCAGCTCACATGCAGGGATGACCCAGGTGAATGGTGGAATGTGCTCCGTTGAACCCTGTCCAGCGCCCTTCTGGAGGGGCTACTGTGGGTATTGCCCTTGGGCAGGTCCCATGATGCCCCACCGGCGGGTGGCAGTCGGTTACCGGGAATGGTATGGTGGAAGGTGGGGTAGAGGGTAGGGGCTGGGTGGTGGGATGGGGGCACTTAAACAGCCGGTGGCTTGCTTAGAACCAGGAGCCAAGGTGGGTGATCGGTGGGGTACGCAGCAAGATGGCTGCCTTGCATGTCACGGCAGTGGCGGTCTGTGCCCGGACACTGCACCAGTTCCATGGGGGTCACCCTGGCCCCACGGCCCGTCCTCCCCATCAACCCCCCCACCCCCCAGTCAGGGAAAGGCCCCCCCCCACCCCAGCCAGCCCAGCCAGTGTCCAGCCCGGCAGCCCACGGTCGTGCCTGTCCGTGTCCTACCTCCTCTCTCACCCTCATCAGCATGGCGCCTGTTTCATGTTTTTTAAAAGCACAAGTGAGCCTCGCCATTGGGAATTTTTTTATTAGAATAATCATTATTAGTGTCACAAATAGGCTTAAATTAATACTGCAATGAAGTTACTGTGAAAATCCCCTAATCGTCACACTCCGGCACCTGTTCGGGTACACTGAGGAAGGATTTGGAATGTCCAGTTCACCTAACAAGCACGTCTTTCGGGACTTGTGGGAGGAAACCGGAGCACTCGGGGGGAACCCACACAGACACTAGGAGAACGTGCAGATTCCGCACAGACAGTGACCCGGGGCCGGGACTCGAATCCGGGTCCCTGGTGCAATGAAGCAACAGTGCTAACCACAGTAATTCCCCCAGTGGAGGCGGAGAATCAGGGATGCCCGAAGAGTACCGGGTCAGGCTCGCTAATGATATGCCAATGATTTCTCCTGTACATGCAGAGTGGGATGGTGAGGGCCAGCACGATAGCCTTGTGGATAGCACAATTGCTTCACAGCTCCAGGGTCCCAGGTTCGATTCTGGCTTGGGTCACTGTCTGTGCGGAGTTTGCACATCCTCCCCGTGTGTGCGTGGGTTTCCTCCGGGTGCTCCGGATTCCTCCCACAGTCCAAAGACGTGCAGGTTAGGTGGATTGGCCATGATAAATTGCCCTTAGTGTCCAAAATTGCCCTTAGTGTTGGGTGGGGTTACTGGGTTATGGGGATAGGGTGGCGGTGTTGACCTTGGGTAGGGTGCTCTTTCCAAGAGCCGGTGCAGACTCGATGGGCCGAATGGCCTCCTGTACTGTAAATTCTATGATCTATGATAATCCAACATTGAGGATTCGTCTTTTTGTTTTAGAAATTTCTCTTTCATCAACTTTAATGGACCCTGTACTTCATGGCCATAGATCAATTCAAGTAGGCTAAAACCATTGGATTTGTTTGGAGAATTCCTGGTGGCAAATAGTAAAAAATCCAATCCCTTGTCCCAATCTCTTGGATATTCATGGCAATAGGCCCTAATCATGGTTTTGAGAGTCTGATGGTATCTCTCCAAAGCTCCCTGAGTTTGTGGGAGATAGGCAGTCAACTTTAGTTGCTGATGCCTAAACTTCAAATTTTGGCCTGGAAATATTTCGACATAAATTTAGAACCCTGGTCAGATTGTACTTCTAAGGGTAGGCCAGAGAGCGTGAAGAACTCTGTCATTGTTTCCACTACTATGTTAGCTGCAATTATTCTTAAGGCTATAGTTTCAGGAAATCGGATGGACGGATCTTAAGAGTGTATTGATGCCTTGCCTTCGTTTTAGGCAATGGTCTATCTACCATTATCTGACAAAATGGTTCTTCAAACATTGGTATTGGTATCAAAGGTGCTGGTCTAGTTGCATGTTGTGTTTTACCTCTTACCTGACAGGTATGAAAGGTTCTATAGAATCGCACTACATCCTTATGCAGCCCTGGCCAGGAAAAATGCCCGTCCAGTTTTCCGAATTCCCACATGTCTTGCCACTGGTATCTCATGTGCCACGTGCAGTATTTCCTGACAATATGTGGGTGGTACCACAATCCGATGAACAACTGTTCACCCCTCAACTGCAGGCCTATGAGGATATCTCCACTGCTCATCAGAACTTGTTCCTAACATAATAGCACTCTGGAATCCCTTCAGCCTCAACTTCTGTGAGAGCTGTGCTAATCTTTATAACTCCGGGTCTGCCTCGTGGGTCTCAATTAATGAAGTCCTACCAAACACTTCCTGGGAATTATTCACATCCTCAAGGATAGTTTTGGCTATTCTACCATTCAATTGTGTTGTGACTTAAATCTCTGGTGGTGGACTTTGTTTAGAACATAGAACATTACAGCGAAGTACAGGCCCTTCGGCCCTCAATGTTGCGCCGACCTGTGAAACCACTCTAAAGCCCATCTACACTATTCCCTTATCGTCCATATGTCTATCCAATGACCATTTGAATACCTAATGTTGGCGAGTCCACTACTGTTGCAGGCAGGGCATTCCACACCCTTACTACTCTCTGAGTAAAGAACCTACCTCTGACATCTGTCTTATATCTATCTCCCCTCAATTTAAAGCTATGACCCCTCGTGCTAGACATCACCATCCGAGGAAAAAGGCTCTCACTGTCCACCCTATCCAATCCTCTGATCATCTTGTATGCCTCAATTAAGTCACCTCTTAACCTTCTTCTCTCTAACGAAAACAGCCTCAAGTCCCTCAGCCTTTCCTCATAAGATCTTCCCTCCATACCAGGCAACATTCTGGTAAATCTCCTCTGCACCCTTTCCAATGCTTCCACATCCTTCCTATAATGCGGCGACCAGAATTGCACGCAATACTCCAAATGCGGCTGCACCAGAGTTTTGTACAGCTGCAACATGACCTCATGGCTCCGAAACTCAATCCCTCTACCAATAAAAGCTAACACACCGTACGCCTTCTTAATAACCCTCTCAACCTGAGTGGCAACTTTCAGGGATCTATGTACATGGACACCTAGATCTCTCTGCTCATTCACACTGCCAAGAATCTTACCATTAGCCCAGTACTCTGTCTTCCTGTTATTCCTTCCAAAATGAATCAACTCACACTTTTCTGCATTAAACTCCATTTGCCGCCTCTCAGCCCAGCGACGCAGCTTATCTATGTCCCTCTGTAACTTGTAACATCCTTCCGCACTGTCCACAACTCCACCGACTTTAGTGTCATCTGCAAATTTACTCACACATCCTTCTACGCCCTCCTCCAGGTCATTTATAAAAATGACAAACAGCAGTGGCCCCAAAACAGATCCTTGTGGTACACCACTAGTAACTGGACTCCAGTCTGAACACTTCGCATCAACCACCACCCTTTGTCTTCTTCCAGCTAGCCAATTTCTGATCCAAACTGCTAAATCTCCCTGAATCCCATGCTTCCGTATTTTCTGCAGTAGCCTACCGTGGGGAACCTTATCAAACGCTTTACTGAAAACCATATACACCACATCATCTGCTTTACCCTCATCCACCTGTTTGGTCACCTTCTCAAAGAACTCAATAATGTTTGTGAGGCACGACCTTCCCTTCACAAAACCGTGTTGACTATCTCTAATCAAATTATTCCTTTCCAGTGATTATAGATCCTATCACTTATAACCCTTTCCAAGACTTTGCCCACAACAGAAGTAAGGCTCACTGGTCTATAGTTACTGGGGTTGACTATACTCCCCTTCTTGAACAAGGGGACAACATTTGCTATCCTCCAGTCTTCTGGCACTATTCCTGTTGACAAAGATGACTTAAAGATCAAAGCCAAAGGCTCAGCAATCTCCTCCCTAGCTTCCCAGAGAATCCTAGGATAAATCCCATCTGGCCCAGGGGACTTATCTATTTTCACCCTTTCCAGAATTGTTAACACCTCCTCCTTATGAACCTCAAGCCCTTCTAGTCTACTAGCCTGAATCTCAGTATTCTCCTCGACAACATTGTCTTTTTCCTGTGTGAATACTGACGGAAAATATTCATTTAGCACCTCTCCTATCTCCTCGGACTCCAAGCACAACTTCCCACTGCTGTCCTTGACTGGCCCTACTCTTACCCTAGTCATTCTTTTATTCCTGACATATCTATAGAAAGCTTTAGGGTTATCCTTGATCCTACCTGCCAAAGACTTCTCATGTCCCCTCCTGGCTCTTATTAGCTCTCTCTTTAGGTCCTTCCTAGCTAACCATTGCCCTGGTGACGAAACATGGCAGAAGAATAACTGGAAACTGTTCTTGTAACTGTTCTGTCTCCTTACTTCACTCGTTCTCTGTAATCATGGATGGAGCTATAACCTTAACTCCTGACAAATAATTCCCCAAAAGTAAGTCTACTCTGCCCATTGGTAATTTCTTAACCACACCGACAACTACTGGACTTCCAATTTATACAATGAAACTTGGATATAATCTCCACTTATCCTATTCACTAACACCATGGGCGGGATTCTCCGTTGGCTGAGGCCGAAATTGCGAAACACGATTGGGTGGAGAATAGTTTCTGAAGCTAAAACTGTGGCGACGCCGATTTGGCGCCAAATCACAATTCTCCATCACCTTGACAGCGGCGTCAATGTGGTCAGCATCGCACGTACATTTAACACCGTTTGCATGTCTTAGTAGGCCTAAGCTGGTATTCTCCGGGGCCTCCGCGATTCTCCGCCTCCCATGGGCCGGGTCCCTGACGGCGCGGTTCACTTGTGCTTTTACAAATCATGAAACTTACATTGTGGCTGCTGAGGGAGAAAGAGGGGGTACGAAAAGACTCCAGCATTGCCATAGTTTGTTGACAGTTGTGCCACTAGGCCGGGGCACTAGCAGGGGGTGGCCAGGAGGTGGGCAGTGGGGTCGGGGTGGACGGGCACGGAACATCATTGCTGCAGTTGTGCATTCCGCTCACAGTCCACTGTGCACATAGGGCCATGGGTCGTATAGGTGTCCCTCCAGGCCACCTGCCCTAGGTGCCCTCTGGCCCCAGCTGACGCACCTGCTGTATGGGTGCTCTCCAGCACAACCAGTGCCATCCTGTTGGCTGGGATGAGTGTGTGAGGGGATTGTAATGTGTATATGTGGCTGCAGCTTGTCAGCCTTCTGAGTGTCAATCATGGACCCGGCGAATCCCACACCGTTTTTCATTGGTATCCATTGTGTTCCATGTGGCGCCGGTGCTAGCCCCTCCACAGTTGCTGAAACGATCTAGGTTCGGCGCCAGTTTTGCTGTTGTGAAAGTCCACAAATTCCACTTCGGCGTCAACATTTAGTCTCAGAAACGGAGAATCCTGCCCCTTAGGTTTCATTTAATTCTCCAGAGGGAAATCTCCCTTCCCAGGACGAAAGTTTGTATAGTACCTGTGTCCCTTAAAATAATTATGGGGGACTTCCGGTTGCGGCTATGCGGAGCTAAGCCGCACGATTCAGCAGCTCCCGCGATTACGGACTTTTGGGCTCACTAGAGGAGCCCCAACAGAATTTGTTTTACAGACAACCCGTGGGGAAGAGGAGAGAGAGGTCCCCTACCGACTTTTATGGACCGGACCCGAAGTGCAACGGCCAGAAAAGCGGCATTGGAGCAGCGGGAGAAGCGAGGGGAAAAAACAAAATGGCGGCGGCCGGGGACAAAGAGGAGATGCAGGAATTCATCAAGCGCTGGTTCGAGGAGCTGCGTAAGGAGTGCTGGCGCCTATGCTGGCGGTAATCGAAGGACTAGGGATAACCCAGAAGGCCCATGAGGTGAAGATCCAGGAGGTACAGAAAAGAGTGAGTGAGAATGAGGACGAGCTCTTGGGCCTGGCGGTGAGAGTGGAGCGGCACGAGGCGCTACACAAGAAGTGTGCGGGAAGACTCGAAGACCTGGAGAACAGGTTGAGGAGAAATAATCTGAGGATCCTGGGTCTCCCAGAAGGAGTGGAGGGGGCCGATGCCGCGGCATACGTGGGCACGATGATCGGGGCGATGATGGGCGCGGAGGCCCCTTCGAGGGCGCTGGAGCTGGACGGGGCGCACCGGGTGCTGGCGAGGAAGCCCAAGGCAACTGAGCCGCCAAGGGCGATGGTGGTGAGATTTCACCGGTTTACGGACAGAGAGAGGGTCCTGAAATAGGCCAAGAAGGAGCAGAGCAGCAAGTGGGACAATGCAGAGATCCGAATATACCCGGAATGGAGCACGGAGGTTGCCAAGCGGAGAGCGGGTTCCAACCGGGCCAAAGCGGTGCTGCATCGGAAAGGTGTGAAATTTGGAATGCTGCAGCCAGCACGACTGTGGGTTACATACAAGGACCAACATTACTACTTTGAAATGCCTGAAGAGGCGTGGACCTTTATACAAGCTGAAAAGTTGGACTCTAACTGAGGGTTTGTGAGGGTGGGGGGTGTTTAAGGGTTGAAGTATGATGGTTGTTGTATATAGGGGGTCAATCACGCGCAGGAAATGTTATATGGGCTGGGGGAGAGAGACTAGGCCGCGACAGGAGCTGCGCCAGAGGGGGCGGGGCAGGCTTTGGAAAGCGCGGGTTTTTTTTCCCGCGCGCGGGAAGAAAGGCGGGAAGGGAAACGAAGGATTGATTGGGAGATTCCCACACGGGGGGGGGGTCAAAGGGACGGCGGGGGAAGCCGGGGTCAGCAGGTGTCAGCTGACTTACGGGAGTGATATGGGGGGAGCAAAAAGGCTAGACAGGGGTCTAGCGGGAGGGAGGGGAGGGGGGGAAGGGGGGGGGGTGGAAAAAGGGTTGCTGCTGCACTGGCCGAAAGGGAATGGGACACAGAAGAGGTGGTCGGGATGGAGGTCCCCCGGCTGGGGGACTGGAGGGCGAGGGAGACGCGGACACGGGACTGGCCCAGAAAAGGAGATGGCTAGTTGGCGGGGGGGGGGGGGGGGGGGGGGCGGGGGGGGGGGGGGGGGGGGGGGAGCCCCGGGGGGGGGGGGGGGGGGAGCCCCGGGGAGCCTCTCCAATCCGGCTCATAACGTGGAACGTGAGGGGCCTGAATGGGCCGGTGAAGAGGGCTCGAGTGTTCGCGCACTTGAAGGGACTGAAGGCAGACGTGGCTATGCTCCAAGAAACACACCTGAAGGTGGCGGACCAGGTCAAGTTAAGAAGGGGATAGGTAGGACAGGTATTTCTCTCGGGACTGGAGGCGAAAAATAGGGGGGTGGCAATTTTGGTGGGAAAGCATGTGTCATTTGAGGCCAAGACTATCGTAGTGGATAATGGAGGGAGATATGTGATGGTGAGCGGTAGGCTGCAAGGGACGAGGGTGGTGTTGGTAAATGTATACGCCCCGAACTGGGATGATGCTGGATTCATGAAGCGCATGTTGGGGCGCATTCCGGACCTGGAGGTAGGAGGCCTGATAATGGGAGGGGACTTCAATACAGTGCTTAACCCAGCACTAGACAGCTCCAGATCAAGGACGGGAAAGAGGCCGGCAGCGGCCAAGGTGCTTAGGGGGTTTATGGATCAGATGGGGGGAGTGGACCCATGGAGGTTTGCAAGACCGCAGGCCAGGGAATTTTATTTCTTCTCCCACGTGCACAAAGCCTACTCCCAGATAGATTTCTTTGTTCTGGGCAGAGCGCTCATCCCGAGGGTGGAGGGGACGGAGTATTCGGCCATAGCCGTTTCGGACCACGCCCCGCACTGGGTGGAAATGGGGCTGGGAGAGGAGAGGGACCAACGCCCGCTGTGGCGGCTGGATGTGGGACTGCTGGCAGATGAGGTGGTGTGTGGGAAGGTGAAGGGGTGTATCGAAAGGTACTTGGAGGCCACCGACAACGGGGAGGTGCGAGTGTGGGTGGTATGGGAGGCGTTGAAGGCGGTGATCAGGGGAGAGCTAATCTCCATCAGGGCTCATAGGGAGAGGACAGAGGACATGGAAAGGGAGAGGTTAGTGGGGGAGATTTTGAGAGTGGACAGGAGATACGCAGAGGAAAGATTACTTGGGGAAAGACGACGGTTCCAGACTGAGTTTTACCTGTTGACCACGGGGAAGGCGGAGGCACAGTGGAGGAAGGCGCAGGGGGCGACCTACGAGTACGGGGAAAAAGCTAGTCGGATGCTGGCACACCAGTTCCGTAAGAGGACAGCAGCGAGGGAAATAGGGGAATCAAAGATGGAAGGGGAGCCACGGTTCGGAGTGTAACGAAAATAAACAAGGTATTCAAGGCCTTCTATGAAGAGCTGTACAGATCCCAGCCCCCAGGGGGGGAAGAGGGGATGAGACGATTCCTAGACCAACTGAGGTTCCCGAGGGTGGAGGAGCAAAAGGTGGCTGGTTTGGGGGCACCAATCGGGTTGGAGGAGCTGAGCAAGGGTTTGGGGAGTATGCAGGAGGGGAAGGCCCCGGGGCCGGACGTGTTCCCGGTGGAGTTCTACAGAAAGTACGTAGATCTGTTGGCTCTGCTACTAGTGAGGACCTTTAACGAGGCAAGAGAGGAGGGGACCCTGCCCTGCCCCCGACAATGACGGAGGCGACAATTTCCTTGATTCTAAAGCGAGACAAGGACCCACTGCAATGTGGATCGTACAGGCCGATCTCGCTCCTCAATGTGGACGCTAAGTTATTGGCAAAAGTGCTGGCCACGAGGATTGAGGATTGTGTCCCGGGGGTGATTCATGAGGACCAGACGGGATTCGTAAAGGGCAGGCAATTAAACACTAATGTGTGGCGGCTCTTAAACGTGATAATGATGCCATTGGAGGAGGGACAGGCGGAGATAGTGGCAGCTGTGGACGCAGAAAAGGCCTTTGACCGAATAGAGTGGGAGTACCTCTGGGAGGTGTTGCGTAGGTTTGGGTTCGGGGGAGGGTTTATCAGCTGGGTTAAGCTCCTTTACAGAGCCCCGGCGGCGAGTGTGGTGACGAACCGGCGGATCTCGGAGTACTTTCGGCTGTACCGAGGAACGAGGCAGGGGTGCCCCCTGTCCCCCCTGTTGTTTGCATTGGCGATCGAACCCTTGGCCATATCACTGAGGGAGTCTAATAAATGGAGGGGGGTGGTCCGAGGGGGAGAGGAGCATCGGGTGTCGCTATACGCGGATGACCTGTTGCTGTACGTGGCGGACCCAATGGAGGGGATGGTGGAGGTCATGCAGACCCTTAGGGAGTTTGGGGAGTTCTCGGGCTATAAGCTCAATGTAGGGAAGAGTGAGCTCTTTGTATTACAGGCAGGGGACCAAGAAAGAGGGATAGGGTCCTACCGCTGAGGAGGGCGGTGGGGAGTTTTCGGTATCTGGGGATCCAGATAGCCAGGAGTTGGGGGGCCCTACATAAACTGATTCTGATGAGGTTGGTGGACCAAATGGAGGAGGACTTCAAAAGATGGGACATGTTACCGCTCTCGCTGGCGGGTAGAGTGCAGTCGGTCAAAATGGTGGTCCTTCCGAGGTTTTTGTTTGTGTTTCAGTGCCTTCCCACGTGATCACCAAGGGCTTTTTCAAGAGAGTAGGTAGGAGTATTATGGGGTTTGTGTGGGCTAATAAGACCCCGCGGGTAAGGAGAGGGTTCCTGGAACGCAGCAGGGACCGAGGAGGGTTGGCGCTGCCAAACCTAGGGAGCTACTACTGGGCAGCAAATGTGGCGATGATCCGCAAGTGGGTTATGGAGGGAGAGGGGGCGGCATGGAAGAGATGGAGATGGCGTCCTGTGAAGGAACGAGCTTGGGGGCATTGGTGACGGCACCGCTGCCGTTCTCACCGTCAAAATATACCACGAGCCCGGTGGTTGCGGCAACGCTAAGGATCTGGGGCCAGTGGAGACGGCACAGGGGTGCAGTGGGAGCCTCGGTGTGGTCCCCGATCAGGGGTAACCACCGGTTTGTCCCGGGTAAGATGGACGGGGCGGTTCCAGGGCTGGCATCGGGCGGGGATTAGAAGAATGGGGGACCTGTTCATTGACGGGACATTTGCGAGCCTCGGGGCACTGGAGGAGAAGTTTGAGCTACCCCCGGGAAATGCATTTAGATATATGCAGGTGAGGGCTTTTGTGAGGCGACAGGTCAGGGAATTCCCGTTGCTCCCGGCACAAGAAATTCAAGACAGGGTGATCTCGGGTGTATGGGTCGGGGAGGGCAAGGTTTCGGGAATACACCAAGAGATGAAAGAAGAGGGGGAAGCGCTAGCAGAAGAGTTGAAAGGTAAATGGGAGGAGGAGCTGGGGGAGGAGATCGAGGAAGGTTTGTGGGCTGATGCCCTGGGTAGGGTTAATTCCTCCTCCTCATGTGCCAGGCTCAGCCTGATACAATTTAAGGTGGTTCACAGAGCGCACTTGACGGGGGCAAGGTTGAGTAGGTTCTTTGGGGTAGAGGACAGATGCGGAAGATGTTCAGGGAGTCCGGCGAACCATGTCCATATGTTTTGGTCATGTCCGGCACTGGAGGGGTTCTGGAGAGGAGTGGCGGGAACAATATCTCAGGTGGTGAAAGTCCGGGTCAAGCCAAGCTGGGGGCTAGCAATATTTGGAGTAGTGGACGAGCCGGGAGTGCAGGAGGCGAAAGAGGCCGGCATTCTGGCCTTCGCGTCCCTAGTAGCCCTGCGAAGGATCTTGCTAATGTGGAAGGAGGCGAAGCCCCCTAGCGTGGAGGCCTGGATAAACGACATGGCTGGGTTCATAAAGCTGGAGAGGATTAAGTTTGCATTCAGGGGGTCTGCGCAAGGGTTCTACAGGCGGTGGCAACCGTTCCTAGACTATCTCGCAGAACGTTAGAGGAAGTTTGGTCAGCAGCAGCAGCAACCCTGGAGGGGGGGGGGGAATGGGGGATTGCTTGGGGGGATGGAGGAGCAGGGATAACATGAAGGGTGGGGGAAACTGGCACGTGCGGGAGAGAGCCAGTGTATAAAGCTATGTAAATATACCATTTTGCCATGTATATATCTTGCTCAGTGCGTTTTTGTGTTATTTTGTTATGGGGGTGGGGGGGGGGGGGGGGGCGGGTATTGTTTGTAAAGGGAAAAAATTGTGTTGGTAAAAAACTTTAATAAATATATTTTTTTTTTAAAAAAATAATAATAATAATGGGTTTGGCTAAATCATTTTATGAAAATGGGGTGACGTTCCCTTTGGACAAAAACCCTGCATATCTCCCATCTACTTCATTCACCATACCTGCTCCCACAGCAGTGTTTAAGTAGGTCTTCTGGTTATAGCTAGAGCTACTACTGCCCTGTAGTATTCCCCACTTCTGTTCCCCTTTCAAAATCTCTTTAACAACCCCAACGAGTCCCATGAGCTTTCCTCGCAACTTCAAACATGCTAAGTTTTTGATTTGATGTGATTTATTATTGTCACATGTATGAGTATACAGTGAAAAGTATTGTTTCTTGCATGCTGTACAAACAATGCATACCGTACATAGGGAAGGAAGCAGAGACTGCAGAATATAATGTTACAGTTATAGCAAGGTGTAGAGAAAAGATCAGCTTAATATGAGGTAGGTCCATTAAAAAGTCTGATGGCAGTTGGGAAGAATCGGTTGAATCCTTGAATCAGTTGGTACGTGACCTCAAACTTTGGTATCTTTTTCCTGATGGAAGAAGGTGAAAGAGAGTATTTCTGGGGTGTGTGGGGTCCATAATTATGCTGGGTCCTACTTTATTGCAAATTTAACACCTAGGTCTTTGAGTCTCACATCCATTCTCAGTGGCTACCATCCTGGTCTGAGGATAGATCTTGGAGCATTCACAGTTATCCATTTCTTATGAATATAAAAGCAAATTACTGCGTATGCTGGAATCTGAAACAAAAACAAAAAATACTGGACAATCTCAGCAGGCAACTGGAAGAGAAAAGGGAGTTAACATTTCAAATCCACAGGACATAGTTAACCAGATAGACACTGTTCTTTGTAGTAGAGAGCATGGGTCCAGACAGCTGTGTTGCCTGCCTAGTGCCAGGGTTAGGACACATGCTCTGAGCTGGGGAGGAACTTGCAATGGGAGAGGGTATCCAACGCTTGTGATCCACATTGATACATAATGGCATAAGTAGGACTGAGCAGGAGGTAGATGAATTGACAGCACAAATAGACATAAACAGGTAAGATCTCATTTCCATTACAGAGGCTTGGCTGTCGTGTGACCAAGGCTGAGAACTGAAAGTTCATGGCATTTGTGAAGGCTAGGAAAAAAGGAAAAGAAAGTTTGTTGCACTGTTAATAAAGGATGGGATCAGTACATTAGTGAGCGAGGATCTCAAATTGGAATGTCAAGATGTAGAATCAGTTTGGCAGAAGCTAAGAAACAGCAAGGGGCAGCAACCTTTAGTAGGAGTTGTCTATAGGCCATTAAATAATAGTAGTAATTTAGGGCATGGTATAAATCAGGAACTTAGAGGTGCTTGTCACAAGGTTAATACAGTAATCTTTGGGAACTTCAATCTGCATGTAGACTGGGTAAACTTAATTAGCACTTATGCTAAGGAGGACAAATTCCTGGAATGTATACACAATAATTTCCCAGGACAGTATGTTGAAGAACCAACCAGAGAATGGGCTGTTTTAGATCTAGTATTGTGCACTGAGAAAAGGCTAATTATTCTTGTGGTAAAGGAGCCTTGAGGGAAGAGTGACCATAATATGATGGAATTTTACATGAAATTTGAAAGTGATGTTGTTCTATCCGAAACCATGATCTTTAATCTAAACAAAGGAAACTATGACGGTATGACGGACAACCTGTCTGAGGTAGATTAGAGAAATACAGTAAAAGATATAACAATAGACAGGCAATGCCTAGCATTTAAAGGATTAATACATCGTTTTCAACAAATTTATATTCCTTTAAGGTACAGAAAGTCAGAAGGAAAAGTGATCCAACCATGTCAAACAAGGGAAGTGACGGATTTTGTCAGATCAAAGGAAGCAGCATAAAAAGTTGTCAAAAAATGTTGTCAGCCTAAAAATTGTGAAAATGTTAAAATTCAATAAAAGAGAACTGAGAAATTGATAAAGTAAGAGAAAATAGAATATGAAATTAAACTAATGAGTAACATAAAACAGACTGTAAAAGCTTCTATAAATATGTAAAAAGGAGAAGTTTACTAAAGAAAAATGTGGGATCATTACAGGTAGAGAATGGAGAATTTATAATGGGTAAAGAGGAAATGGTAAAGAAACTAAACACATACTTTGGGTCTGGCTTCATGAAGAAACTTCATTGAAATATTAGGGAGCCAAGAGACTAGTGATATTAAGGATCTGTAAGAAATTAGTGTGTCGGATATTTCAGTCACTGAAAGGAGTCTGAGCAGGGTAGAGTTAAGCTGGTTTGTTCAAGCATATGAACAAATGTGCATATCAACATACAGGAGTAGAAGTGAGTCATTCGATAAAATCATGGCTGATATGTTTGTGTTTCAATTTCAACATGCCCATCTACCCCATGATAAGGTTTGATTCCCTTGTCGAACAAGAATCTATCTGTCTCTGCCTTAAAAATATTCAATGACCGTGCCTCCACCACCTTCTGAGGCAGGGAGTTCCAAAATCTCACTATCCTCGAAGAGAGAGATATTCTTCTAATCTCTATCCTAAAAGAGTGACCTCAAATTTTAAAATGGTGCCCTGGTTTTCGACTCACCCACAAGAGGGAACATCCTTTCCATGTCCACCTTATCAAGACCATTCAGGATCTTATATAAATCAATCAAGTCACCTCTCATTCTTTTAAACTCCAGTGGAAACATGCCAGTCTAACCTTTCTCCATAAGACAACCCGCTCATTCCAGATCACAATCTAGTAAACCTCCTCTGAACCTCCTCCATAAATGAGGAGGTCAAAACTGCAAACCATGGGCGGGATTCTCCACCGGGTGAGCCGGGTGCTGTACACTGTCTTGCTGCTAGTCCCCAGCTAAATGGAGGATTGGTGCCCGTTTTGCGCCCAATGTTCGGTCATAAAAGGCTACCGTTCCCATGCCAGTATCAAGACATAACCTGAGGATCGGAGGGTCCAGCCCAGTATTCAAGATATGGTCTCACCAATGCCCTTTAAATGAAGCATAACATCCTTACTTTTATGTTCAATTCCTCTCGTAATAAAGGATAGCATTCCAGTAGCCTTCTTAGTTACTTGCTCTACCTGTATATTAACTTTTTGTGACTCATGTACTGGGACACCTAGATCCTTCTGCATCTTTAGCTAGCTTCCTAGCCTTCTTGAATGTCATATATTCCTGAACATTCAGGAACCAATCCTTGTCATCCTGCAGCCATGTCTCCGTAATGGTTATCAGATCTTATTTATTTACCTCAATGTTCGCTATCAATTAATTTACTTTGTTATGAATGCTATTTGCATTCAGATACAGAGCCTTTAGTTTTGTCTTTTTGTTACCTTTATAATTCTAGTCTTTATTATTGGTATTCTTTATCTCTTTTCCACTTCTGCTATTCGAAGACCCTCCTTTCCCACATTAGTATTATGGCCTCCTGCCTTGAAGCTACACCTTGATTTGTTACATCAGCTTAAGCTTGATGCCATACCTCCTTTGTTTCATTTAAAGCTCTACTTTCCTAGTTATGCAAGAACACTTGTTCCAGCATGGTTCAGGTGTAGACCATACCAAAGTTACAGCCACCACTTTCACCAGTGCTCATACAGGGTCCCATTAGTCTTTGAGCTATGCATTCATCCAAAAATGCCCACACTTTACAGCTGCAACATAATACAGGTCTTGTCATTGTAACTTATGTTATTTATTTAATTTGGAATAATTCCTCTGTCTACCACACCTCTTTCCTCCATGCACCAAATTCCCATGTAAAAGTAATTCGCGACTCACTCAGTCTCTGTTTCATGCAAGGGACAGTCCTTCTCCCAGAATTAATGGTTTCAGCAGCCATATTTATATTTCTCCCTTAGAGAATGCTATATAATCACAAGACAGGAGGTGGGAATCTCCAATAATGGGGCTATGCCCCCACGCCAGCATCAAAATGCGGGTGTTTCACTCTGGACTTTCCTTTCCTTTTCTTAAGGAAAGTCCAGAGTGATTCTCCAATTTGCAGGGGGCTAGTAGGGCCCCGGAGTGCTTCTCACAGCTCTGGCTGCAGATACGGGGCCCTGCACTTCTGGTCAGGAGTCCGCTCATGCGCACGGTGGTGACCGCCAAGTGCGACATGGAGGACTCAGCCTGTGGAGCGGCACCAAGAATGTAGGTCCCCCGAGATCGCGCGCGCCCGCGGATCGGTGCCGCCTGATCGCTTGCCTGGCCGTTTGTGTGAGCCCCCCCAGTGAAGGATCCCCCCTGGGCGGCCATTCTCGACAGGCAAAACATGGTTAGAACCCCGACATTGGGAACTCTGCCAGTTGTCCTTGCAGAGTCAGTCGGGGAACATGAGGATCGGTTGACCTCGCTGGAGGCAGAGATGGGGATGGTGATGAGCAGCTAGAAAAGGCTTAGGGAGAAGCTGGAGGATCTTGAGAACTGCTCCAGGAGGCAAAACCTGTGGATCATGGGGCTGCCCGAAGACAATGAAGGTGCAGAGACCGTCAAGTATGTGGCTAGCATGCTGGAGAAGCTGATGGGGGAGGGGGCCTTTGATCGGGCTATCAAGGTGGACCTATGCACACAGGGCACTGAGGAGGAGGCCGAAGGTGGAGGAGCTACTGAGGACATAGGTGGTAATGCATTGTTTGCTTGATAAGGAGAAGATCCTGAGGTGGGCGAGGCAGATCAAGAAGTGTATCTGGGAGGGAAGTGAGCTGCGGATTAACCAGGACCTGGGAATGGAGTTGGCCATGCAGAGGGCTGGCTATATCAAGGCCGCCTTCCAGGGTTATGTACCCCGGGTTGGGTACTTGTGGGTTACGCACCAGAAGCAAGAATTTTATTTTGACTCGCCGGAGGAGGCGATGGTATTTATGAGGGACGATGGACTGGAAGGAGTATGAGGACATTGAACTTTGGAGTGGAGTTTTGTGAAAAATGTGGGCACACATGGTGGGTAGATTGGTGCAGGTTACAACGGGGGGAGTGGTGATGGTGAGTGTGCCTTTTGTTTTTCCTTGTATGTTTGTTGTTTGGAGGGATGGGGAGGGGCGGATTGGGGGGTTGAGGGTTAGTCAGAGGCCACAGGCAGGGTCAACCTGGTTGGGCTAGTTAACGGGAGTGAAGTGGGGGGTTGCCAGGAGGTGGGAGAAGGTGGGGGGGGGGGGAAGTTTGGTTTGTGGTGTGGTTATGGGGAGGTGGGGTGGGGGTGGGGAGGGAGGGTTGCTGACATGGGCGTGGTTGATGTGGCACAGTTGGATAAGGAGGGATGGCGGCAGATATCTTGGGGAGCCCTTGGAAAAGTGCATGACGCGGGCTGGGGGAGAGCTGGATGAAGAAGGGTTATGGCTGATCTGCAGGGGAGGGAGGGGCTCCCAACGAGGCTGGTTACAAGTAATGTGCGAGGGTTGAATGGGCTGTTTAAATGGTCGTGTGTGTTCGCGCACTTGAGGACTTTGAAGGTGGACGTTATGTTCCTGAAGGAGACGCACCTGAAGTTGGGCGATCAGACGAGATGAGGAAGGGATGGGTGGGGCAGGTTCCAC
This sequence comes from Scyliorhinus torazame, assembly GCF_047496885.1. NCBI lineage: Eukaryota > Metazoa > Chordata > Chondrichthyes > Carcharhiniformes > Scyliorhinidae > Scyliorhinus > Scyliorhinus torazame. The sequence continues at coordinate 169,856,149 of NC_092717.1, read as the reverse complement.
TCAGGGTAGAACATGAATAAAAGGGGGGTGGCGGTGTTGGTCAATTGGAAAGTGGCTTTCAAGGTGGGTAGTATTGTAGTCGACCTGGAGGGTAGGCATGTGATGGTCAGTGGGAAGCTAGACGGGATTCCAGTGGTCCTGGTGAATGTTTATGCCCCAAATTGGATGATGTGGGCTTTATGAGGAGGGTGTTGGGGAAGATCCTAGATTTGGACACGCACCAGCTGATAATGGGGGGCGATTTCAACACGGTTTTGGATCTGAGGATGGACTGGTCGTGTCCCAGGTCTTTGAAGAGGTCGGTGATGGTGAGGGAGTTGAGAGGGTTCACAGACCATATGGGGGGGGGGGGCAGACCCGTGGAGGTTTGGGAGGCCGAGGATGAAAGAGTTCTCGTGCTTCTTACATGTGCAGCGGCTGTGCCCCAGATTGATTTTTTTCATGGTAGACAAGGCACTGCTGGTGGGGGTGGCTGACTTAGAGTATTCGGCGATCGTGGTTTCTGACTACGCACCGCACTGTGTAGCTTTGCGGGTGGCACAGGGAGAGGGTGAGGCCCAGTGGTCGCAGTGGAGGTTGGATGTGGAGTTGTTGGCAGATAAGGTATGTGGAGCAGAATGACATGGGGGAGGTCTCGCCCTCCGACCTTTGGGAGGCACTTAAGATGGTAGTTCTGGTATTATCATCATTGTAAGAACTGCAAAGGTTAATGACGTGTTGAGAGTATCTACTAGAGGGAGCTACAGTTACAACTATATAAGGTAGTGATTATATGCATTGTGGGACAGTGTGTGCAGGAGTTAGCGAGAGTCAGAAGTACAGATAGTGAAAGTGAGTGCAGATCATAGTTTGTATCAGAAATAAGATTAGCTGTAGATGAATGTAGTTTAAATGTTATTAATCAACTGTGTATTCTTTAGGAGTATGTGTCAAACCCAAGTTACTAGTGTTAATAAATGTATAGCTATACCACAGCTGCACCTCAGTAGTCAGGGGCGAAGTGATCTGAATTCAGGCGCATAGGGAAAGGGAGGAGAGAGCAAGGCTAATGGATGTGATTTTGAGGGTGGATCGGAGGTATTTGGTTGCGCCAGAGGGGCTACTATAGGAGATACAGAGGCTCCAGATGGAGTTTGGGTAAGTGTCCACGGGGAAGGGTGGTAGGGCAATTGCGGAGGGTCAGAAGCGCAGATTACGAGTACAGGGAAAAGGTGAATAGGATGTTGGCGCCCAAAATGAGGAAGCAGTTGGTAGGGTGAGGGATGAGGTGGTGTCAGAGCGAAAAGGGGTGAATGGGGTAGTTGAAGCCTTCTTCATAAGGTTTTATGAGTCAGAGCCTCCACCTGGGAAGGAGGGTATGAGGCGGTTCTTGGACGGTTTGGAGTTCCCTAGGGTGGAGGAGGGGAGGGTGCAGGTATTGGGGCCCCCAATTGGGCTGAGGGAGATGATGGATGGCGTGGGATTGATGCAGGCAAGGAAGGCCCCAGGCAGAGTTTTACAAGAAGTTTGGTGCGGTGATTGGGCTTCTGCTAGTGGGGGTGTACAACGAGGCAAGGGGAAGACCCTACATTTTCGCAGGCACCCATTTCACTGATTTTGAAGAAAGATAACGACCCAGGGAAGTGTGGGTCGTACCGGCTGATATCGTTGCTTAATGTGGATGCAAAGTTGCTCGCAAAGATATTGCGGATAGAGGATTGTGTGCCGGTGGTGATAAGGGAGGACCAGACGGGATGTGTGAAGGGGTGGCTGGTGTCAGCGAATGTGTGTATGCTGCTCAATGTCATTATGATGCCCTCGGAGGGGCAGAAGGTAGAAGCAGTGGAGGCAATGGATGCGGGGAAGGCTTTTAAGCGGGTGGAGTGGGTGTATCTGTTGGAGGTGCTGGGTCGGTTCTAGACGGGCTCAGGGTACTTCGGGCTGCATTGGAAATGAAACAGGGGTGTCCACACTCCCCGTTGCTTTTTGCTTTGGCGGTAGAGCCGCTGACAATGGCGCTTAGGGTGTCGAGCAGTGGATACTTGAGGCTGCTGTCTCCGGTGCTGCAAGACAATAATAATAATAATATTTATTATTGTCACAAGTAGGCTTATATTAACACTGCAATGAAGTTACTGTGAAAATCCCCTAGTCGCCACACTCCGCCGTCTTTTCAGGTACACAGAGGGAAAATTCAGAATGTCCAATTCACCTAACAAGTTCGTCTTTCGGGACCTGTGGGAGGAAACTGGAGCACCCGGAGGAAACCCAAGCAGACATGGGGAGAACGTGCAGACTCCACACAGATAATGACCCAAACGAGAATTGAACCCGGGACCCTGGCACTGTGAAATAATAGTGCTACCCACTGTGCTACCGTGCCGCCCACACCAGCTGTTGTTGGAGGATGATATTTGGGAGGGAAGAATGTCAGACATTTATGGAGAGTTGATGGAGAGGGAGGGAAGTCCGGTGGAGGATATCAAGCGCAAATGGGTGGGGGGGTTGAGAGCCGGGACATGGAAAGAAGCCCTGTGCAAGGTGAATTTGTCCTCGTCATGTGCAAGGTTAAGCCTCATCCAGCTTAAGGTGGTGCATAGGGCCCACATAACAGTTGTGAGGATGAGCGGTTCTTAACAGGGGTGGAGGATAGGTGTGGATAGTGTGCATGGGGGGGGGGGGGGAATCATGTCCACATGTTCTCAGCATATCTAAAGTTGAGGGGGTTCTGGCAGGAGTTCTCAGAGGTCATGTCCGAGATTCTGGGAGCGGGGTGGCTCAAAGTCCAGAGGTGGCTCTGTGTGTTGGAAGATTTGGGAATCCAGGTGGGCAGAGAGGCCTGTTAGCCTGACATCAGTGGCAGGAAAAATGTTATAATCCTGTCTAAAGAGTGTGATAACTGAGCATTTAGAAAATAATAGTAGGACTGGGCAGAGTCAACATGGATTAAGAAAAATTAGAGCTCATGGGATTGGGGCAAATATACTAGCATGGATTGAGGATTGGTTGATAGACAGAAAACAGAGAGTTGGGATAAGCAATCATTCTCCGATTGGCAGGTTGTGACTAGTGGAGTACCGCAAAGATCAGTTCTTGGGTCCCAGATATTCACAATCTACATTGGGTGTGGGGACAAAATATAATGGGCTGAATTCTCCGCCGTTGGGATGCTCTGTTTTGCCGGCAGCCCGGGGATTTCCTGATGGCGTGGGGCAGCCTCACAATAGGAAACACAATGGGACCAGCCGGCGAAATTATGAATCACAACGGCGCGCTGAACCAGAAATATGGCGTGGCAGAACAGAGAAACCCGCCCAATATTTCCAAGTTTGCTGATGACACAAATATTGTTAGGAATGTGAGGAGGATGCAAAGAGGCTTCAAGAAGAGTTAGACAGACTAAGTGACAAGAACATGATAGATGTAATATAATGTGAAAAAGTGTGAAGTTATACATTTTGGGAGGAGAAACAAAAATGCAGTATTACAGACACAGCATGGGGTTTAATTTAAACAGCCCTGATCTCTCTTCTCAGCACCCCTCTGGAAACAGAAAGATATTTTGATTTTGATTTCCCCCATTATAACAAAGAACAAAGAAATGTACAGCACAGGAACAGGCCCTTCGGCCCTCCAAGCCCGTGCCGACCATACTGCCCGACTAAACTACAATCTTCTACACTTCCTGGGTCCGTATCCTTCTATTCCCACCCTATTCATATATTTGTCAAGATGCCCCTTAAATGTCCCTATCGTCCCTGCCTCCACTACCTCCTCCGGTAGTGAGTTCCAGGCACCCACTACCCTCTGCGTAAAAAATAAGCGATGGTATATTTTACCTAGTCCTCAATTTTGGTGCGATCCAAATTTTATTAACAGCTCTGCAGCAAACTCAAGAGTAAACTAGAAGAGTAATCTTCTAATCAAGCATCCAGCAGAGGGCAGTAGAGCGGAGATGCTGATTGGCTGTTGCGGGGAAGATTTGCATCAGAGCATTGCGGTCACTGTATCCACAAGGTGGTTTGCGGAGGAGCTGTTGTCAAGTGACAGTTAAACCCCAAACACTTCCCTCCCTACCTCCTCCTCTAACCAAAAAAAAAAAAATCACTGTAAGGATCCCAGCCGAGTAAAGATCAAGAGGGAGACTCGAGGGCAGGTAGAAGTAGAAAGAAGTTGAACCGTGACGTCACAGCCAGCAGGTAAGTGATTGGCTGGTGACTGGTAAGTAGTTTTTCTTTTCCCTGAGGTGTGTTGATAAGGTAAGGTTTTTCTATTTCTATTTTTTTTTAAAATCGTGTGATTGGTAACAATTTTTCTTTACTTTTTTTCCTTTTTCATTTATCTATTATGTGATATTATAGTTGGACTAAGTTAAGCTTAAGATTAAAAATGGCAGGAGATCTCAGACCTGTGTTATGCTCCTCTTGCTCAATGTGGGAGCTCAGGGACGTGGCTGATGTCCCTGGCTCCTTCATGTGTGGGAAGTGTGTCCAGCTGCAGCTCTTGGTAGACTGCCTGACGGCTCTGGAGCTGCGGATAGGCTCACTTTGGAGCATCCGCGATGCTGAGGAGGTCGTGGATAGCACATTTAGCAAATTGTTCACACCACAGATTAGGATTGCTGAGGGAGAAAACGAATGGGTGACCAAAAGGCAGAGAAAAGCAGGAAGGCAGTGCAGGTATACCGTCTTGGATACTGTTGGGGGAGATGGCTCACCAGGGGAAGGCAGCAGTAGCCAGGTTCATGGCACCGTGACTGGCTCTGCTGTACAGAAGGGCGGGAAAAAGAGTGGAAGGGCTATAGTCATAGGGGATTCAATTGTAAGGGGAGTAGATAGGTGGTTCTCTGGTCGAAAATGAGACTCCCGAATGGTATGTTGCCTCCCAGGTGCACGGGTCAGGGATGTCTCAGATCGGCTGCAGAACATTCTGAAGGGGGAGGGTGAACAGCCAGTTGTCGTGGTGCATATAGGCACCAATGATATAGGTAAAAAACGGGATGAGGTCCTACAACCAGAATTTAGGGAGTTAGGAGCCAAGTTAAAAAGTTGGATCTCAGAGGTAGTAATCTCAGGATTGCTACCAGTGCCACGTGGTAGTCAGAGTAGAAATGAAAGAATAGGTAGGATGAATGCGTGGCTTGAGAGATGGTGCAGGAGGGAGGGGGTTCAGATTTTTGGGACATTGGGACCGGTTCTGGGGGAGGTGAGACTACTACAAATTGGACAGTCTACACCTGGGCCGGACTGAAACCAATGTCCTTGGGGGTGCTTTTGCTAACGCTGTTGGGGAGGGTTTAAACTAATGTGGCAGGGGGATGGGAACCAAATGAGGAGGTTAGTGGACAGTAAGGAGGTAGTAACTAAAGCCTGTAAGGAACTAGATCATGAAGTCAGCGTGACTAAGGGGAAGAGTAGGCAGGGAGCAGATGATGAACACAAAGGGACTGGTGGTCTGAGGTTCATTTCTTTTAATGCAAAAAGTGTAGTAGGTAAGGCAGATAAACTTAGGGCTTGGATTAGTACCTGGGAGTATGATGTTATTGCTATTACTGAGACTTGGTTGAGGGAAGGGCATGATTGGCAACTAAATATCCCAGGATATCGATGCTTCAGGCGGGATAGAGAGGGAGGTAAAAGGGGTGGAAGAGTTACATTACCCGTAACAGCCTCCCCGAACAGGCGCCAGAATGTGGCGACTAGGGGCTTTTCACAGCAACTTCATTTGAAGCCTACTTGTGACAATAAGTGATTTTCATTCATTTTCAGGGAGGATATCACAGCTGTGCTGAAGGAGGGCACTATGGAGGACTCGAGCAGTGAGGCGATATGGGCAGAGCTCAGAAATAGGAAGGGTGCAGTAACAATGTTGGGGCTATACTACAGACCTCCCAACAGCGAGCGTGAGATAGAGGTACAAATATGTAAACAGATCATGGAAAGATGTAGGAGTAACAGGGTGGTGGTACAAAGAAAAAAGAACAAAGAAAAGTACAGCACAGGACCAGGCCCTTCTGCCCTCCTGGCCCGTGCCGACTATGCTGCCCGTCTAAACTAAAATCTTCTACACATCCTGGGTCCGTATCCCTCTATTCCCATCCTATTCATGTATTTGTCAAGGTGCCCCTTAAATCTCACTATTGTCCCTGCTTCCACTACCTCCTCCAGCAGCGAGTTCCAGGCACCCACTACCCACTGTGTAAAAAACTTGCCTCGTACATCTCCTCTAAACCTTGCCCCTCGCACCTTAAACCTATGCCCCCTAGTAATTGACCCCTCTACCCTGGGGAAAAGCCTCTGACTATCCACTCTGTCTATGCCCCTCATAATTTTGTAGGCCTCTATCAAGTCGCCCCTCAACCTCCGTCGTTCCATTGAGAACAAACCGAGTTTATTCAACCGCTCCTCATAGCTAATGCCCTCCATACAAGGCAACATCCTGGTAAATCTCTACTGCACCCTCTCTAAAGCCTCCACATCCTTCTGGTAGTGTGGCGAGCAGAATTGAACACTATACTCCAAGTGTGGCCTAACTAAGGTTCTATACAGCTGCAACATGACTTGCCAATTCTTATACTCAATGCCCCGGCCTATGAAGGCAAGCATGCCGTATGCCTTCTTGACTACCTTCTCCACCTGTGTTGCCCCTTTCAGTGACCTGTGGACCTGTACACCTAGATCTCTCTGACTTTCAATACTCTTGAGGGTTCTACCATTCACTGTACAACTGTGGTGATAGGAGATTTTAATTTTCCCAATGTTGACTGGGATACACTTAGTGTCAGATGTCTAGATGGAGCAGAATTTGTAAGGAGCATCCAGGAGGGTTTTCTAGAGCAGTATGTAAATAGACCAACTGGGGAAGGGGCCATACTGCACCTGGTGTTGGGGAATTAGCCCGGCCAGGTGGTTGAAGTTTCAGTCGGGGATTACTTTGGGAATAGTGATCACAATTCCGTAAGTTTTAGAATACTCATGGACAAAGATGAGAGTGGTCCTAAAGGAAGAGTGCTAAATTGGGGGAAGGCCAACTATACCAAAATTCGGCAGGAGCTGGGGAATGTGGATTGGGAGCAGCTGTTTGAAGGCAAATCCACATTTGATATGTGGGAAGCTTTTAAAGAGAGGTTGATTAGAGTGCAGGACAGATATGTCCCTGTGAAAATGAGGGATAGAAATGGCAAGATTGGGGAACCATGGATCAGAGGTGAAATTGTGAGACTAGCCAAGAGGAAAAAGGAAGCATACATAATGTCTAGGCGACTGAAGACAGCCGAATCTTTGGAAGAATATCGGGAATGTAGGACCAATCTGAAACGAGGAATCAAGAGGGCTAAAAGGGATCATGAAATATCTTTAGCAAACAGAGTTAAGGAAAATCCCAAAGACCTTTTATTCATATAAAGCAAGAGGGTAACTAGAGAAAGGGTTGGCCCACTCAAGGACAAAGGAGGAAAGTTATGCGTGGAGTCAGAGAAAATGGGTCAGATTCTTAACGAGTACTTTGCATCGGTATTCACTGAGGAGAGGGACATGACGGATGTTGAGGTTAGGGATAGATGTTTGATTACTCTAGGTCAAGTCGGCATAAGGAGGGAGGTTGTGTTGGGTATTCTAAAAGGCATTAAGGTGGACAAGTCCCCAGGTCCGGATGGGATCTATCCCAGGTTACTGAGGGAAGTGAGAGAGGGAATAGCTGGGGCCTTAACAGATATCTTTGCAGCATCCTTGAATTTGGGTGAGGTACCGGAGGATTGGAGAAATGCTCATGTTGTCCCCTTGTTTAATGAAATGAAAATCGCTTATTGTCACAAGTAGGCTTCAAATGAAGTTACTGCGAAAAGCCCTTAGTCGCCACATTCCGGCGCCTGGTCAGGGAGGCTGTTATGGGAATCGAACTGTGCTGCTGGCCTGCCTTGGTCTGCTTTCAAAGCCAGCGATTTAGCCCGGTGTTAAACAGCCCCTGATTAGCAAGTTTGCAGATGACACTAAGATTGGTGGAGTAGCAGATATTTAAGAAGGGTAGCAGGGATAATCCAGGTAATTATAGACCAGTGAGCCTGGCGGCAGTGGTAGGGGAGCTGCTGGAGAAGATACTGAGGGATAGGATCTATTCCCATTTGGAAGAAAATGGGCTTATCAGTGATAGGCAACATGGTTTTGGCAGGGAAGGTCATGTCTTACCAACTGAATAGAATTCTTTGAAGAAGTGACAAAGTTGATTGATGAGGGAAGGGCTGTAGATGTCATATACATGGACTTCAGTAAGGCATTTGATAAGGTTCCCCATGGTAGGCTGATGGAGAAAGTGAAGTCTCATGGGTTCCAGGGTGTACTAGCTAGATGGATAAAGAACTGGCTGGGCAACAGGAGACAGAGAGTAGTAGTGGAAGGGAGTTTCTCAAAATGGAGAACTGCGACCAGTGGTGTTACACAGGGATCCGTGCTGGGACCACTGTTGTTTGTGATATACATAAATGATCTGGAGGAAGGTATAGGTGAAATGAATGAAATGAAAATGAATGAAATGAAAATTGTTTATTGTCACAAGTAGGCTTCAAATGAAGTTACTGCGAAAAGCCCCTAGTCGCCACATTCCGGCGCCTGTTCGGGGAGGCTGTTAAGGGAATCGAACTGTGCTGCTGGCCTGCCTTGGCCTGCTTTCAAAGCCAGCAATTTAGCCCTGTGCTAAACAGCCCCTGATTAGCAAGTTTGCAGATGACACTAAGATTGGTGGAGTAGCAGATAGTGAAGGGGACTGTCAGAGAATACAGCAGAATATAGATAGATTGGAGAGTTGGGCGGAGAAATGGCAGATGGAGTTCAATCCGGGCAAATGCGAGGTGATGCATTTTGGAAGATCCAATTCAAGAGCGAACTAAATGGTAAATGAAAAAGCCCTGGGGAAAATTGATGTACAGAGAGATCTGGGTGTTCAGGTCCATTGTACCCTGACGGTGGCTGCGCAGGTCGATAGAGTGGTCAAGAAGGCATATGGCATGCTTTCCTTCACCGGAAGGGGTATTGAGTATAAGAGTTGGCAGGTCATGTTACAGTTGTATAAGACTTTGGTACGGCCACATTTGGAATACTGCGTACAGTTCTGGTCACCACATTACCAAAAGGATGTGGATGCTTTGGAGAAGGCGCAGAGGAGGTTCACCAGGATGTTGCCTGGTATGGAGGGCGCTAGCTATGAAGAGAGGTTGAGTGGATTAGGAATATTTTCATTAGAAAGACGGAGATTGGGACTTCCGGTTGCGGCGATGCACTGCTAAGCCACACGTTTCGGCAGCTCCCATTCAAACGGACTTTTGGGCTCTTTTCGAGAGCCCTAATGGAAATTTTTTTAGACCAAGCCCAGTGTGGGGTGACGAAGGAAGATCCCCCCCGTGTGTGTATGGAAAGGACCACTGGTAGTGGCCAGATTGCGCAGGATCCTTTGGAGCAGCGGCAGAGAAGAGAAGGGAGAAGCAAGATGGCGGCGGATGGAGCCCAGGCGGCATGGGGCCCGGACCAGCAGGAATTCTTCCGACGATGTGTGGAGGAACTAAAGAAAGAGGTGCTGGCGCCGATGTTATTGGCAATCGGGGGACTGAAGGAACCACAAAAGGTCCAGGCGATAGAGCTCCGTGGAGTGAAGGCAAAGGCAGCCGAGAATGAGGATGAGATACAGGGCCTGGTGGTAAAAACGGAGACGCATGAGGCGTTACATAAGACGTGCGTAGAAAGGCTGGAAGCCCTGGAGAACAGCTCGAGGAGGAAGAACCTACGGATTTTAGGTCTCCCCGAAGGAGCAGAGGGAGCTGATGTTGGGGCTTATGTGAGCACGATGCTCCATACGCTAATGGGAGCTGAGGCCCCAACGGGCCCCCTGGAGGTGGAAGGAGCGCACCGGGTCCTTGTGAGAAGACCAAAGGCGGGTGAAATACCAAGGGCGATAGTGGTGAGATTCCACCGCTTCATGGACAGAGAGGCGGTCCTGAGCTGGGCCAAGAAGGTACGGAGTAGCAAGTGGGAGAATGCGGTGATACGAGTGTATCAGGAGACTGGAGTGCAGAGGTGGCGAGAAGGAGGGCGAGCTTTAATCGGGCCAAGGCGATGCTTCACAGGAAGAAAATAAAATTCGGGATGCTGCAGCTGGCGCGATTGTGGGTCACGCATCACGGCAAGCACTACTACTTCGAAACAGCAGATGAGGCATGGACCTTCATTCAAGAAGAGAAACTGGACTAGATCTGAGAGTTTGATGTTGGGGGGGAAGTAACGAGGTGGTGGTACAGAAATGTAAAGTGGGGAAAGGGGAGGTTTATTATACAGCAATGATGGATGGGGAATTTTTCTCCCCCTGATGGGGGGACATGAAGAAATGTGGGCGCCGGTGGGGAAAAAGGGACAGAGAGGGGGAGGGGGAATGAGGGAGCTGCGCCACAGGGGGCGGGGCCGATAGGAAAGCACGTGGTTCTTTTTCCCGCGCTATGGCGATGATGGCGGGAAGATAGGCGCAGGAAGGAAGAGAGCCCCACACGCAGGGAGGTCAAAGAGAGAACGGGAGAAGCCGGGGTCAGCTAGAGTTAGCTGACTTTTGGAAGCATTATGGGGGGAGTAACCATGCTAGAGGGTGATCTAGCAGGGTGGGGGGGGGGGGGGGTGACTAACTGGGTTGCTGCTGCTGAATGCAAGGGGGAGCTGGCAAGAGAAGAGGTGGTCAGGACGGGAAGGCGCCGCCTGGGGGACAGATGGGTGCGCGGGACCTGGACGGGGAGATGGCCCAGAAAAGGGGATGGCTAGTCGGAGGGGGGGGGGGGTGGCGAGCGGCCCCCCAATCCGGCTGATCACGTGGAATGTGAGAGACCTAAATGGGCCGATTAAGAGGGCCCGAGTGTTCGCGCACTTAAAGAGACTGAAGGCGGATGTAGTCATGCTCCAGGAGACGCACCTGAAGGTGGCGGATCAGGTTAGGTTAAGAAAAGGATGGGCGGGACAGGTGTTCCACTCAGGGTTGGATGCGAAAAACAGGGGGGTGGACGCGAAAAACAGGGTGGTGGCGATACTGGTATCGTTCGAGGCTAAGAACATAGTGGTGGATAACGGGGGCAGATATGTGATGGTGAGTGGTAGATTGCAGGGAGAGGCGGTCATGCTGGTGAATGTATATGCCCCGAACTGGGATGACGCGGGATTCATGAAGCGGATGCTGGGACGTATCCCGGACCTGGAGGTGGGAAGCTTGGTAATGGTGGGGGGGACTTCAACACAGTGCTGGATCCAGGGCTAGACCCGTCTAGATCCAGGACCGGGAGAAGGCCGGCAGCGGCTAAGGTGCTTCGGGGATTTATGGAACAAATGGGGGGAGTGGATCCGTGGAGATTTGCCAGGCCGTTGGCTAAAGAGTTTTCCTTTTTCTCCCACGTCCACAAGGTATATTCCCGAACAGACTTCTTTGTTATGAGTAGGGCACTGATCTCAAAGGTGGCAGGAACGGAGTATTCCGCCATAGCCGTTTCAGACCACGCCCCGCATTGGGTGGATCTGGAACTAGGAGAGGAGAGGGAGCAGCGCCCACTCTGGCAACTGGATGTGGGACTACTGGCGGATGAGGGGGTCTGTGGAAGGGTGCGGGGGTGTATTGAGAGATACCTGGAGGTCAATGACGATGGTGAGGTTCAGGTGGGGGTAGTATGGGAAGCGCTGAAGGCGGTGGTTAGAGGAGAGCTGATCTCCATTAGAGCCCACAAGGAGAAACAAGAGGGCAAAGAAAGGGAGAGATTAGTGGGGGAGATTTTGAGGGTGGATAAAAGATATGCAGAGGCCCCAGACGAAGGACTATATAGAGAAAGGCGAAGACTTCAGACGGAGTTTGACCTGCTGACCACAGGAAAGGCAGAGGCACAGTGGAGGAAGGCGCAGGGGATGAGATATGAGTACGGGGAAAAGGCGAGCCGGCTGCTGGCCCACCAACTTCGTAAGAGGATAGCGGCGAGAGAGATTGGGGGAGTTAGGGACAAAACGGGAACTATGGAGCAGAGAGCAGGGAAGGTAAATGAGGTGTTCAAGACCTTTTATGAGAGGCTATATAAGTCCCAACCCCCGGGGGGAAAAGAGGGAACGCTACAATTTCTGGACCAACTAAGGTTCCCGAGGGTGGAGGAGCAGGAGGTGGCAGGTCTGGGGGTGCCAATCGAGGTGGATGAGGTGACTAAGGGACTGGGGAACATGCAGGCAGGGAAGGCCCCGGGACCAGACGGGTTCCCGGTGGAATTCTACAGGAAATATGTGGACCTGTTGGCTCCGCTGCTGGCGAGAACCTTTAACGAGGCCAGGGAAGGGGGGATACTACCCCCGACAATATCGGAGGCGACGATATCATTAATTCTGAAGCAGGATAAAGATCCGCTGCAATGCGGGTCATACAGGCCTATCTCACTCCTAAATGTAGACGCCAAACTGCTGGCAAACGTGCTGGCGACAAGGATAGAGGATTGCGTCCCAGGGGTGGTGCATGAAGACCAGACAGGGTTTGTAAAGGGGAGACAACTGAATGTTAACGTTCGGCGGCTGCTGGGGGTGTTGATGACGCCCCCACCGGAGGGGGAGGCAGAGATAGTGGCGGCGATGGATGTGGAGAAGGCATTTGATAGGGTGGAGTGGGACTATTTGTGGGAGGTGCTGAGGAGGTTTGGGTTCGGAGAGGGGTTTGTTAGATGGGTCAGACTCCTATATGGGGCCCCAGTGGCAAGTGCAGTCACAAACCGGCAAAGATCGGGGTATTTTCGGCTACACAGGGGAACAAGACATGGGTGTCCCCTGTCCCCGTTACTGTTCGCGTTGGCAATTGAACCACTGGCCATAGCGTTGAGGGACTCTAAGAAGTGGAGGGGGGTGGTTAGAGGGGGAGAGGAGCATAGAGTGTCGCTCTACGCTGATGACTTACTGCTATATATTGTGGACCCGGTAGAGGGGATGCCAGAGGTTATGCAGATACTGAGGGAGTTTGGAGATTTCTCGGGATACAGGCTAAATATGGGGAAGAGCGAGCTTTTTGTAATACACCCCGGGGACCAGGGAAGAGGAATAGACACTCTGCCGTTAAGGAGAGTGGAAAGGAGCTTCCGATATCTGGGGATCCAGGTAGCCAGGAACTGGGGAACTCTACACAGACTTAATCTGACGTGACTGGTGGAGCAGATGGAAGAGGACTTCAAGAGGTGGGATATGTTGCCGCTCTCATTGGCGGGCAGAGTGCAGGCGGTAAAAATGATGGTCCTTCCGAGGTTTCTTTTCGTATTTCAGTGTCTCCCCATTCTGATCACAAAGGCCTTTTTCAAAAAAATAGGAGTATTATGAGCTTTGTGTGGGCAAGGAAGACCCCGAGGGTAAAGAGGGGGTTCCTGCAGCGCAGTAGGGATAGAGGGGGACTGGCGCTGCCGAGCCTGAACGACTACTACTGGGCCGCCAATGCGGCGATGGTTTGTAAGTGGATGAGGGAGGGAGAGGGGGCAGCGTGGAAGAGGCTGGAGATGGCGTCCTGTAAAGGAACGAGCCTAAAGACGCTGATGACGGCGCCGCTGCCATTCTCCCTGAAAAGGTATACCACAAACCCAGTGGTGGTGGCAACCTTGAGGATCTGGGGGCAGTGGAGGCGACACAGGGGGGTGACGAGTGCCTCGGTGTGGTCCCTGATTAGGAATAACCACAGGTTTGTCCCAGGAAGGATGGACGGGGGGTTCCAGAGTTGGCAACGAGTAGGAATTAGGAAACTGAGGGACCTGTTTATAGACGGGACGTTTGCAAGTCTGGGAGTGCTGGAGGAAAAATATGAGTTGCCCCCGGGAAATATCTTCAGATATATGCAAGTGAGGGCGTTTACGAGGCAACAGGTGAGGGAATTTCCACTGCTCCTGACACAGGGGATCCAAGATAGAGTGATTTCCGGGGTATGGGTCGGGGAGGGCAAAGTGTCCGAAATATATCAGGAGATGAGAGACGAGGGGGAGGCGATGATAGAGGAGCTGAAGGGAAAATGGGAAGAAGAGCTGGGGGAGGAGATTGAGGAGGGGCTATGGGCTGATGCCCTAAGCAGGGTAAATTCCTCGTCTTCGTGTGCCAGGCTTAGCCTGATTCAATTTAAGGTTCTACACAGAGCACATATGACGGGAGCAAGACTGAGCAGGTTCTTCGGAATGGAGGACAGGTGTGGGAGGTGCTCGGGAAGCCCGGCGAACCACACACACACATGTTCTGGTCGTGTCCGGCATTGGATGAGTACTGGGGGGACGTGGCAAGGGTGATTTCAAAGGTGGTGAAGGTCCGGGTCAAGCCAGGCTGGGGGTTAGCGATATTTGGGGTAGCGGAAGAGCCGGGAGTGCAGGAGGCGAAAGAGGCCGACATTCTGGCCTTTGCGTCCCTAGTAGCCTGGCGTAGGATTTTACTCATGTGGAAGGAAGCGAAACCCCCCGGCGTGGAGGCCTGGATAAACGACATGGCAGGGTTCATAAAGCTGGAACGAATAAAATTTGCGTTGAGAGGATCGGCTCAGGGGTTCTCCAGGCGGTGGCAACCATTCCTTGACTATCTCGCGGAACGCTAAGGGTAGATAGAGTACTGGGGGGACGTGGCAAGGGTGATTTCAAAGGTGGTGAAGGTCCAGGTCAAGCCAGGCTGGGGGTTAGCGATATTTGGGGTAGCGGAAGAGCCGGGAGTGCAGGAGGCGAAAGAGGCCGACATTCTGGCCTTTGCGTCCCTAGTAGCCTGGCGTAGGATTTTACTCATGTGGAAGGAAGCGAAACCCCCCGGCGTGGAGGCCTGGATAAACGACATGGCAGGGTTCATAAAGCTGGAACGAATAAAATTTGCGTTGAGAGGATCGGCTCTGGGGGTTCTCCAGGCGGTGGCAACCGTTCCTTGACTATCTCGCGGAACGTTAAGGGTCGATAGAGTGACAGCAGCAGCAACCCGGGGGTGGGGGAGGGAAAGGGGGGGTGGAGCACTATTTCTTTTGTTATTTTATTAGTTCACTATATTATTTAAATAATGTTATTTACTAGTTATTGTATTATTTTTATGTTGATTTGTAAAAACGGAAAAATTTTGTTTGAAAAAATTTATAAAATATATTTTTTTTAAAAAAGAAAGACGGAGATTGAGGGGGGACCTCATGAGAGGTATAGACAGGGTGGATAGCAAGAAGCTTTTTCCCCAGAGTGGGGGACTCAATTACTAGGGGTCACAAGTTTAAGGTGAGAGGGGAAAAGTTTAAGGGCGATATGTGTGGATGGTTCATTATGCAGAGGGTGGTGGCTGGCTGGAAGCATTGCCGGCGGAGGTGGTAGAGGCGGGCACGATAGCGTCATTTAAGATGTATCTGGACAGACACATGAATGGGCAGGGAGCAGAGGGATACAGATCCTTAGAAAATAGGCAACAGTTTTAGATAGAGGATCTGGATCGGCGCAGGCTTGGAGGGCTGAAGGGCCTGTTCCTGTGCTGTAATTTTTCTTTGTTCTTTGTTTTTGTTCTAATTTATATGTCCACATGCAAATCCGAGAAGATTGTAGCAATGTGGTCTCTTTTTCATTCATATAATAAAGGTGGAATAGAGAAAATAAAAAGGTACAGGGAAAAGACATCAGTCCAAATAAGAATTAATATTTCATTTGAATGGGGGCTACAGAATCAAGTCCAGTGGTATATTCTTTCACTGAGTCAGCAGATTGCAGATTGATGCTGGATAATTCATTTTTCCTGTGTAGACGACATCCACAATGGGATAGGCAGGTCGAGATGATTTAGTCTTATGGGTGCTGGTACAGATGTTCAGAAATTCCAGTGGAAATTGTTTAGATGGAAAGCCAGGTATTAAAATTTGGACAGAGCCCTTTTTCTGCTGTTACCTGCTGGTTGGAAAATGGCAGATGAGCTTTTCATTCGCTCCAACCAATATTAGCTGTTCCAACAGCTTGTTGGTGGGAGGTGACATTTGTGTGTGTGTGTGTGTGTGGGGGGGGGGGGGGGGGGTTGTTTAGGGGCCATGTAACTCCCACCTCTCCACTTTGCTTGGATGTACATTCCTTTATCTGGGACCATTAAATTGGTAATGTTTCAACCATTAACAATTTTGGGAGCAATTTCATGGTGCTTTGTCCTTGCAGACTAGTCATTTCTGCTGGGCAGAACTGGCCTAAGAAATGTAAATGACCTTTGTACACTTCCTTTGGGTTATAACATTGCATAATACTTTTATTGCAAGGGGATTTGAGTATCAGAATAAGGAAGTCTTGCTGCATTTGAACAGAGTCAAGGTGCAAGCACACCTGCCGTATTATGTACAGTTTTAGTCTCCTTAACTAAAAGAGGATATACTTGTGAAAGCCAGAGAGAACAAATGTCCACCAGACTAATTCCCACGACAGTGGATTGTCCTATGAGGAAGAATTAAGGAGACTGGGCCTGTGATCTCTAGAGTATAGAAGAATGAGGTGACCTAATTGACATGTACAAAATTCTTATTGGCCTCAGCAGAGTAGATGGGAGACGGATATTTCCGCTGATTGGGGGCGTCTAGAACCAGGGGCGAAATTCTCCGGAAACGGTGCGATGTCCGCCGACTGGCGCCCAAAACGGCACAAATCAGTCGGGCATCGCGCCGCCCCAAAGGTGCGGAATGCGCCGCATCTTTGGGGGCCGAGCCCCAACCTTAAGGGGCTAGATCGGCGCCGGATGAATTTCCGCCCCGCCAGCTGGCGGAAAAGGCCTTTGGTGTCCCGCCAGCTGGCGCGGAAATGACATCTCCGGGCGGCGCACGCGCGGGAGCGTCAGCGGCCGCTGACGGCATTCCCGCGCATGCGCATTGGAGGGAGTCTCTTCTGCCTCCGCCATGGTGGAGACCGTGGCGGAAGCGGAAGGGAAAGAGTGCCCCCACGGCACAGGCCCGCCCGCGGATCGGTGGGCCCCGATCACGGGCCAGGCCACCGTGGGGGCACCCCCCAGGGCCAGATCACCCCGCGCCCCCCCAGGACCCCAGAGCCCGCCCGCGCCGCCTTGTCCCGCCGGTAAGGTAGGTGGTTTAATCCACGCCGGCGGGACAGGCATTTTAACGGCATGACTTCGGCCCATCCGGGCCGGAGAATCGCGCGGGGAGGGGGGGGCGCCAACAGGCGTGGCGCGATTCCCGCCCCCGCCGAATATCTGGTGCCGGAGACTTCGGCAACTGGCGGCGGAGGGATTCACGCCAGACCCCGGCGATTCTCCGACCCGGCGGGGGGGTCGGAGAATCTCGCCCCAGGTGTGACAGTCTCAGAATAAGAGGTAGGCCATTTCAGATGAGATGAGGAAGAATTTCTTCAGTAAATCTTTGAAGTTCTCTACCCCCAGAGGGCAATGGAGGCTCATTGAGTATGTTCAAAGCAAAGGTTGATTGATTTCCAGATACCAATGATATTGGGGTATATGGGAATAGTGTGGGAAGATGGCAGTGAGATAGATTAGCCATGATTAACTTTTTTGGCAGGGCAGACTCAAGGGGCCAATAGCCTATTCCTGCTCTTATGTTCTGCAAATTCAACCCTTTTCTCTGACAATGTTGTGCAGAATGCATCACATGTGCATGACCAGGAAGCCGTTTTGTCATGTCACAATCCCCATAGAGACCAATGGGTTTCCAAAATGACCCAATAAAAGGAACCGATGAACAAGATTTCACTATCTAAATCTTTTATTGTAAAAAACAAACCAAAATCAACAGAATCCAAACATTAATTTACAGGCATATTACTTCTTGCAGATTTTCACTTTAAACCGATATCCCAAATGCTGGCACATCTGTAGCATCAACAGCAGTCCTAAAGTTTCTCCCAGCACTCTGGCAGTTTCAACATTCCTTACCATACCAGGTCAAATCTTCCAAGGGCCTTCACAAACTGCTCCACTCTGCCTGAGTCTTCCAGACATGATTATCACCAGAAAGGCAAACTTCGAGGGACCAGCTCCCTCAAATTATCTCAGTCCTGAAGCACAGATTTGTCCAAGCTCTTGAATGTATACAATGAAATAGTTAGTTGACTCCAGTTAAACTGGATTTGCTTTTGCTACTACCAAGAGATTTTGTGTGAGAATATCTTTTCCCTGCCCATTTTCAGCAAACCCCAGCTGTAACCCGCCACTCAGTTACCTGTCTATTTATCTTTGCCTCAGCTAACTCCCATTTCCATAGCAACCTAGATCATGTTAAAGTAATTCACTGCCACATAAAATAGTTGAGGCCAAAATGTTGTGTAATTTCAAGAAGGAATTAGATATAGCCCTTGGGGCTAAATGGATCAAGGGAAATGTGGGGGAAAGGTGTTATCAGAGTATTGAATTTAATAATCAGCCATGATCATAACGAATAGCAGAGAAGGCTCGACGGGCTGAATGGTCTACTCGTCCTTCTATTTTCTATGTATATTTCTATGTATGTGAGTGCATCTCAGAAATTCTCAACATTGTCAGGGAACCACTTTAACTTTGTTTCATTTTAGATTCAAAAGGATCGTCACAAAAATAAATATCAGCCTGTTCCCAAAGCACCAAGGTTCAGCACAGCAGATCTATTGTGATCCCTGAATCTCTCCATCATCTCTATTGTATGTTCAGTTGATGATTCATTGGCATGGATGCTTACTGGTGTCGTTTTTGGCACGCATGCTTACTGGTGTCTCATCAGCCACGTCCGTAGCGGATATACCTTGTCCTTCAACAACCATCCTGCCATTGTGCTGGGAGGGTTCTACATTGGATGCATGAGAGATTGGTACAAGACACGTGCCTGAGTATCTTGTTTTCCTGATAGGCTGCTAGCTGCAGATTGACGAAATAGTGAATTTAAAAAAAATTCATTCATGGGATGTGGGCTTCACTGGCTGGGACAAAATTTATTGGCCATCCCTAATTGCCCTTTGTGGCAGTCGAGGTATTATGGTACCTGGTATGCTGGAGCACCATTGGTGGAAACTGTATGCTTTCTATTGGTTAAGATGTATGGTAGCTCCGCCTTGCTAGGCGGGTATAAGAGCCCGTGCTGCCCCAGCAGCCTTCATTCTGTACCTGAGCTGCTGGGGGAAACATCTAGCTTATTAAAGCCTTCAGTTGGACTACAACCTCGCTTTAGTGGTCATTGATCGTGCATCAATTTAATAAGCTAGTTTTTTAAAAAAAGGATGGAGCTCCGAATCAAGCCAGAGTGTCTGCAACTCAGTCCCCATGCGGCGAACTCAGCGGCAATCTTCAAGCACTGGCTGGCGTGCTTTAAAGGGTATCTCGGGACGGCCGACAAGATATGGTCTCCCTCCGAGACATGGCGGCCGCTGGAGTCCCACGCACACCCCAGCCACCAGTCCCACCCTCCCCTCCACCAGGGCACCTTGCAGGAGGATCGGTCCTTCGCCGGCCCCGTCTAGGCCCCCCCACCCACTGACACACCCCGCAGGCGCTCCCTTCTCACGTCAACCGTTTTCCCCACCAGCGCCGCCTTGGGGTGTCGAAGCTGCCATGGAGATCGAAACCACGCTCCCGGAGTCACAGACACCTGAGCCTCCACCGGAGTCACCACCGAAGCTCCGACGATCACAGAGGACGGCCAGGGCCCCCGATCGACTGATTGCTTCATTTTAAATTGTAAACTGTAAATTTAAATCATCAATTGTAAATAGTTATTAGAATTGTAAATAGTTACAAAATGCTGTACGGAGGTATTATGGTACCCCCATAATTAATTCTACCACCTTGCCATGTTTGTAGAATCAGGCCACCCCCCGCCGCCGGACTCTTTTTTAACAGGGGGTGAATGTGGTAGTCTGTGTAGAGGTATTACGGTACCTGGTATGCTGGAGCACCATTGGTGGAAACTGTATGCTTTCGATTGGTTAAGATGTATGGTAGCTCCGCCTTGCTAGGCGGGGTATAAGAACCCGTGCCGCCCCAGCATCCTTCATTCTGTACCTGAGCTGCTGGGGGAAACATCTAGCTTATTAAAGCCTTCAGTTGGATTACAACCTCGCTTTAGTGGTCATTGATCGTGCATCACCCTTGAGAGGCAGTTAAGAGTCAACCACATTGCTGTGGACCTTGAGTCACATATAGGGCAGACCAGGTAAGGATGGCGGGTTACCTTCCCTAAAGGACATTAATTAACCAGATGGGTTTTTACAACAATCGACAATGGTCATCATTTGACTTTGAATTCCAGATGTTTATTCAATTTCTTTTTCGCTATCTGTAATGGCGGTATTTGAACCTGGATCCCCAGAGCAGAACTCTGGGTCTCTCGTTGCTAGTCCAGTCACAATACCTTTGTGGCACCACCTCCCCCTAATTGATTGATAAATGTTGCTGGCTGGCATTTTGGAACTCTAACATCATGGATGCAGTCAACAACATGCTGCCCATGAGGAATCCAGCCACCTTTGGAAGTTCTGAATATTCTCCTGTCGATTGCTGAGGTCAATGGAGAATGTACTGGTCTATCCTTGCAATAAGAGTGTGACATCTGTTGCTTAATTCATCTGTGGAGTGAAGACTGGGAGCTGCAGCTGATGTCTTCTAACAGACTGAAAGGAGTCTGTGGCAAGGAAATGAAAGATTGTTGTGACTTTAACCTCCCTGCAGGTTGTGTCCGGGGGTCGCAGAGGTCTGCTTAACTGGTCTGTACAGACTGTATTATGGGTATGGATTTCCAGGAGTAGCCCCACTTACCTGCTGTCTTCAGGCTGCAGCAATTGTTTCTCCTCCACCCATTAGAACCTAGCAATAATAGCACTCATGAATATTTTTAGGGTAAAAGCAAATTACTGTGGATGCTGGAATCTGAAACCAAAAGAGAAAATGCTGGAAAATCTCAGCAGGTCTGACAGCATTTTCAAGGAGAGAAAAGAGCTAATGTTTTGAGTCTAGATGACCCTTTGTAAAAGCTTAAAGGCATAGAAAGTGGGAGATATTTATAAACCAAAAGAAAAAATGCTGGAAAATCTCAGCAGGTCTGGCAGCATCTGTAAGGAAACAAAAGAGGTAACCTTTCCAGTCCAGATGATCCATTGACAATTTATATGTCCACATGCAAACCGGAGAAGATTGTAGCAATGTGGCCTCTTTATCATTCATATAACAAAGGTGGGATAGAGAAAATAAAAAGGTACAGGGAAAAGACATCAGTCCAAATAAGAATTAATATTTCATGTGAATGGGGGGGGGGGGGGGTACAGAATCAAGTCCAGTGGTATATTCTTTCACTGAGTCAGCAGGTTGCAGATTGATGCTGGATTATTTACTTTTCCTGTGTAGACGACTTCCACAATGGGATGGGCAGGTCGAGATGATTTAGTCTTATGGGTGCTGGTACAGATGTTCAGAAATTCCAGTGGAAATTGTTTAGATGGGAAGCCAGGTATTAACATTTGGACAGAGCCCTTTTTCTGCTGTTACCTGCTGGATGGAAAATGGCAGTCTGAGCTTTTCATTCCCACCACGCAATATTAGCTGTTCCAACAGCTTGTTGGTGGGGGGGGGGGGGGGGGGTGGGGGGGTGGCGGCATTTGTGTGGGAGGGGGTGTTTTTTAGGGGCCATTTAACTCCCACCTCTCCACTTTGCTTGGATGTATATTCCTTTACCTGGGACCATTAAATTGGTGATGTTTCAACCATTAACAATTTTGGAAGCAATTTTACGGTGCTTTGTCCTTGCAGACTAGTCATTTCTGCTGGGCAAAACTGGCCTAAGAAATGTAAATGACCTTTGTACAATTCCCTGCTTTCACCTTAAAATTATGTCCCATTGTTTGACCCTTCAACTGAGGGGAACAGCTGCTTTCTATCCACCCTCTCCATGCTTTCATAATCTCACGCACCTCTCGGCCGTCTCTGCTCCAAAGAAAACAATCTGATCTTATCCATCCTCTCTTCATTGCTAAAATGCTCCACTGGAATGACAACATTGGCTTGTGGGTGTCATGTTGTTGAGCCAGTCAGTGGCAAGATTATCTGTTCCACTTATTTTCTGTTTTGTCTGAATCCATTTTGCATGAATGACTGAATTTGAGCTAGCTGGCTCAAGTCTTATCTTGTACAATTAACTGACAGTTACTTCTATTTGTAACTTTCTTCTTCGGATCGATGGAGAAGCACAATTAGGGAGAGATGCATAAAGTACTTGAGAGGATGGTGTAGCCACCTGGGTTGGCCACTTCCCGACTTAAAATGGAGGTCCGCAAAGAATGCAGGGAAATTCAGCCAAGCCAGGAAAAACTATCAGGTGCAAAGTCTCCTGTGTATTAGAACTTGCAGAAACCCAGACAGCACTGAAACTCACAGCCATCTGCATAGTAATGAGTGATCCCCGGGAACAATTGAAACATTTAAAGGTGAATAAGGCCAAGCCAGATCCTTGGCGCCAGCAGGAGCCAAGACAAAGGAAGGCCAACGGATACTCAGGGACCGCCCAGCAATCAGGGAATGGCTCCAGTATTGGAGAAATCAATCCAAGTGATTGGAACGCAGTCCAATCACTTGGAACCTGATACGGGATCTGCCCCGAATGGCGCGAAGCCCCTGGGGACTATAAAGTAGAGTCCCCAAGTTCAATTCGTCCTTCTTGGCAGGGTCACTCAGCAGCTCGAACCAACCCTTGACAGTGACCTGCCTCGCTGCTGCACCAACTAAGTAAGTCTCCTGTCAACGCACGCTACGAGATAGGTGCTCCTAGCTACCAGTCTATACCAGCTTTTGAATCCTGCAGACTCAGAATCGAACAAAAGGCCATTTGTTCCCCATACCTGGTGGGCCAGTTCCGAAGCTAAGTATAGGCCTTTTAATGTTAGAGATAGTCTAGTAAGTAGAGTTTTATGCATGAGTAGTGATTGACTGTGTATAATAAATGTGTTTTGATTTGAATCTTACTAATTGGTGTGTCGAGTTATTGATCAGTACTCGAACTTGAACCTCGTGGCGGTATCATAAAGATACCTGGCGACTCTAGAGCAAAGGTTATAGAAACAGAGCAAATTAAGTAAAGACACAACGGTAACATTTAAGAGCCAACCAAAAGTTAGCAACAATGGAAATGTTGTGACCACTCATAATGCAGTGAAATAGGAGCTGTATTGATCTTCTACATGGGCCATTGAGGCAATTACCAGCAGTGAATCGAGGTCCTAAATCCAGCACTGGATGTGATACTGTGACTTTGGCCGCAATTTACTGGCCGCATCCTGTTGGAAACGGAGCGGGACATGGCCGGTCGATCCCAGGAGAGGCCTCCCCTGGATTCTCACCAGCCGTTATGGCTTGTGAGATCTGGATCCCACCCACCCAGTCTTGCATGGTTAAGTCAACTTAGTTACCACTTATCCGTGCTGATGCTGGATCGAATGGCCACGCGGCATCTATCGGGGCCCCCGAGGAGGCTCCAACAGGGCGCCTTTCAGCACAGGCCCCCACAAATGGGGATCAGGTGGAACAGCATTTGGGGGGGGGGGGGGGAAGAGTCTTCCAGGCAATCAGAGGCCCCGGGGTGGTCAGCCTGTGGGCAGGGTGGCACCCTTGCTCTGCTGGTGTCACCCAGGTGCAAGCCTGGCACTGCCAGGGTGCCCAGTGGCACTGGCACTGCCAGGGTGTCAGTGCCAAGGTGCTAGGCTGGCATTTTGCCTGCACCAAGAATCAGGCCCAGGGGTGCCATGCCCGTGTGAGGTGACGTGCAGGGGGGCCCCAAGGATCCCCTTATAGGTGAGTTGGGGCATTGGGTGGTCCGGGGGTCGAGTCAGGGGCTTGTGAAATCGGGGCGCCACTCATATGAACAAAGTGTAATGGCCCCTGTGGTGTCAATGTAATGAAAATATCAAATGATTCCCAAATGAAGAAATTGCCGAGATGATTTTTCCTTTCGTAACTTTTATTTCAAAACAAATCAAAACTAGTGCAAGTTGTGGTAGTCTGTGTAGAGGTATTACGGTACCTGGTAATGCTGGAACATCATTGGTAGATATTGTATGTTTTCCATTGGTCAAGCTGTATGGTAGCTCCGCCCTGCTAGGCGTGGTATATGAGCCCGTGCCGCCCCAGCAGCCTTCATTCTGTACCTGAGCTGCTGGGGGAAACATCTAGCTTATTAAAGCCTTCAGTTAGACTACAACCTCGCTTTAGTGGTCATTGATCGAGCATCAATTTAATAAGCTAGATTTAAAAGGATGGAGCTCCGAATCAAGCCGGAGTGTCTGCAACTCATCTCCCACGCGGCGAACTCAGCGGCAATCTTCAAGCACTGGCTGGTGTGTTTTAAAGGGTATGTCGGAACGGCCGAAAACACATCCACGGGAGAACAGAAAATTCAAGTCCTGCACTCAAGGATGAGCCCGGAAATTTATACCCTCATCGAGGAAGCGGAAGACTTTTATGCAGCAATAGAGCTGCTAAAAGGACATTATATTTGCCCGGTAAACCAGGTCTACACCCGACATCTGCTAGCAACGAGGCGACAAATCCCTGGGGAAATCGCTGGAAGATTTCTACCGCGCACTCCTGGTGTTGGGGAGAAACTGCAGCTGCCCGCAAGTTTCGGCGAGCGACCACACAGAACTCTTGATCCAGGATGCTTTTGTGGCAGGTATGCTGTCCTCCCAAATCTGGCAGCGATTGCTGGAAAAAGACACTCTAGGCCTCAAGGAGGCACGGGCCCTTGCAGGCTCCCTGAATGCGGCCTGCAGAAACGCCCACGCTTATGTTCCCGACTGTGCGGCAGCCCCCTGGGCAGCGTGGAACCCCTCCGCAGCTGACCCGAAACATCCACCATCCCCTCATAAGCTTGTGCTGCAAGGCAACCTGGCAACCCCGCTGCTACTGTTGCGGGCAGGCCAAGCACCCCCGGCAGTGCTGCCCGGCCCGCACATCCACCTGCAAGGGATGCGATAAAAAGGGGCACTTCGTGGTGGTATGTCAGGCCCGTGCGGTCACCGTGGTCTCCAGCGGCGAATGCGGATCGCCACCAGAAACCTCTCCACGGTCCCCGTTCGGCCAGCGGGCGCCGCAACCTTCCTACTCCAGGGCCACGTGCGACCCCCGGGCACCGCCATCTTGTCCCGCGGACGCCACGTTTGATGGATGGGCGCCGCCATTCTGTGCTCCTCAGCCATGTGCGACCAATGGGAGCCGCCATCTTGGATGGACTCCCAGGACCCCAGCTCGGCTGACCACACCCCCCCGAAGAGAACACTCAACTGCTGAGATTAGCCTCGGTGACTCTGGATCAGTCCCGGCCTCGAACACTCTCAACTGCTACAACAATTGTACTAATCAACGGGCACGAGACGTCCTGCCTAATCGACTCTGGGAGCACAGAGAGCTTCATACACCCCGACACGGCAAGATGCTGTTCTCTCCTCGTCCACCCCGTTAATCAAAAAATCTCACTGGCATCCGGTTCCCATTCAGTAGAGATACAGGTTTTTTTTCTAGCAAACCTCACAGTCCAGGGAAGGGAGTTTAAAAATTACCGCCTCTACGTCCTTCCCCACCTCTGCGCGGCCACACTCCTAGATTTAGACTTCCAGTGTAACCTCCAAAGTCTAACTTTCAAATTCGGCAGCCCTAGACCATCCTCATTGTCTGCAGCCTCACGACCCTCAAGGTCGATCCGCCTTCCCTGTTTGCGAACCTCACCCCGGATTGCAAACCCGTCGCCACCAGGAGCAGACTGTACAGTGCCCAGGATCGGATCTGTATTAGGTCAGAGGTCCAAAGGCTACTGAGGGAAGGAGACATTGAAGCTAGCAACAGTCCCTAGAGACTCAAGTAGTGATGGTAAAGACCAGGGAGAAGTATAGGATGGTCATCGACTACAGTCAGACCATCAACAGGTTTACGCAGCTGGACGCGTACCCTCTCCCCCGCATATCGACCTGGTAAACAGGATTGCGCATGTATGACCCCCAATACATACTACCACAGCGCATTACAAGGTCTTCTCCACGGTGGATCTTAAGTCCGCCTACCACCAGCTCCCCAGCCGCACTAGTGACCTCAAATACACTGCCTTCGAGGCAGATGGGCGGCTCTACCACTTCTTAAGGGTTCCCTTCGGTGTCACAAACGGGATCTCGGTCTTCCAGCGCGAGATGGACCGAATGGTTGACCGGTACGGTTTACGGGCAACGTTTCTGTATCTCGATAATGTCACCATCTGCGGCCACGACCAGCAGGACCATGACACCAATCTCCGAAAATTCCTCCAGACCGCAAAGATCCTTAACCTTACATACAACAAGGATAAATGCGTGTTTAGCATCGACCGCCTAGCCATCCTCGGCTACGTAATGGAGTTATAGGCACCGACCCTGAACGCATCCGCCCCCTTATGGAGTTCCCCCTCCCTCACTGCTTCAAGGCCCTGAAGCGCTGCCTAGGGTTTTTCTCTTACTATGCCCTGTGGGTCCCCAACTATGCGGGCAAGGCCTGTCCCCT
The DNA here is from genome assembly GCF_047496885.1 of Scyliorhinus torazame. NCBI lineage: Eukaryota > Metazoa > Chordata > Chondrichthyes > Carcharhiniformes > Scyliorhinidae > Scyliorhinus > Scyliorhinus torazame. Next base: position 169,829,690 of record NC_092717.1, on the reverse strand, counting down.
GATCCAATCCACAGCTTTTCCCTTGTCGATAGAGGCCCGCCAGGCATTCAGCCACATCAAAGCAGACATTGCAAAGGCCACGATGCACGCCATCGACAAGTCCCTCCCCTTCCAGGTCGAGAGCGATGCGTCTGACGTAGCACTGGCGGCCACCCTCAACCAAGCGGGCAGACCCGTGGCCTTCTTCTGACGTACCCTCCATACTTCCGAAATCCGCCACTCCTCAGTCGAAAAGGAGGCCCAGGCCATAGTTGAAGCTGTGCAACATTGGAGGCATTACCTGGCCGGCAGGAGATTCACTCTCCTCACTGACCAACGGTCGGTTGCTTTCATGTTTGATAATGCACAGCGGGGCAAGATAAAGAACGATAAGATCTTGCGGATGAGAATCAAACTCTCCACCAACAACTACGAGATCTTGTATCGTCCCGGGAAGCTAAACGACCCTCCTGATGCCCTGTCCCGCGGCACATGTACCAACGCACAAGTGGACTGCCTCCGAGCCCTCCACGAGGACCTCTGCCACCCGGGGGTCACTTGCTTTTTCCACTTCATCAAGACCCGCAACCTGTCCTACTCCATCGAGGAGGACAGGATAGCCACCAAGGACTGCCAAATATGCGCGGAGTGCAAACCGCAGTTCTACCGGCCAGAGAAAGCGCACCTGATAAAGGCTTTCCGTCCATTTTGAACGCCTCAGCATGGACTTCAAAGACTCCCTTCCCTCCACCGACCGCAACACGTACTTCCTGAACATGATTGAAGAGTACTCCCGGTTCCCATTCGCCATCCCCTGCCCCGACATGACCACAACCACCGTCATCAAGGCCCTCCATAGCATCTTTGCACTGTTCGGGTTCCCCGCTTACATACATCGTGATAGGGGGTCCTCCTTTATGAACGACGAACTGCGTCAATTCCTGCTCAGCAAGGGCATCGCCTTGAGCAGGACGACCAGTTACAACCCCCGGGGTAACGGACAGGTAAAGAGGGAGAACTGAACGGTCTGGAAGACCGTCCTACTGGCCCTATGGTCCAGGAATCTCCCAGTCTCCCGCTGGCAGGAAGTCCTCCCGGATGCCCTCCACTCCATCCGGTCACTGCTTTGTACCACAACCAACCAAACACCTCATGGACGTCTCCTAGTCTTCCCAGGAAGTCCTCCTCTGGGACCTAGCTCCCGGCCTGGCTGGCAGCTCCCGGACCCATCCTGCTCCGAAAACATGTGCGGGCGCACAAGTCGGACCTGTTGGTCGAGAGGGTCCATCTTCTCCATGCTAACCCCCAGTACGCCTACATGGCATACCCCGATGGCTGACAAGATACGGTCTCCCTACGAGACCTGGCGCCCGCCGGAGCCCCGCGCTCACCCCAGCCACCTGTCCAACCCTCCCTCCCACCTGTGCACCTTACAGGAGGGTCAGTCCTTCCGCTGGCCCCGTCTAGGCCCCCCCACCCACCAACGCACCCCACAGACGCTTCCTTCCCAGGTCAACCGTTTTCCCCACCAGCGCCATCTAGGGGTGTCGAAGCTGCCACAGAGATCGAGGCCACGCTCCCGGAGTCACAGACGCCCGAGTCTCCACCGGAGTCACCACCGAAGCTTTGACGATCACAGAGGACGACCTGGGTCCCCGATCGACTGATTACTTCATTTTAAAGTGTATACTTAATTATGAATCATAAATTGTAAATAGTAAATAGAATTGTAAATAGTTACATAACGCTGTACGGAGGTATTACGGTACCTCCATAACTATAATTTCTACCACGTTACCATGCTGTAATGTCAGGCCACCACCCCCGCAGGACTCTTTTTTTAACAGGGGGTGAATGTGGTAGTCTGTGTAGAGGTATTACAGTACCTGGTAATGCTGGAACACCATTGGTAGATATTGTATGTTTCCCATTGGTCAAGCTGTATGGTAGTTCTGCCCTGCTAGGCGGGGTATAAGAGCCCATGCCACCCCAACAGCCTTCATTCAGTACCTGAGCTGCTGGGGGAAACATCTAGCTTATTAAAGCCTTCAGTTGGACTACAACCTCGCTTTAGTGGTCATTGATCGTGCATCACAAGTCACACATGAATTATGAGGCAAATTATATTTCAAATAGGAAGATAAATTTTACTTCAAATAGCTGTTTCTTGGCCATTTTAAAAGGAAAATTATATCCAATGAAATAATTTAACAAATGGCTGACATATATCCTGGAATTGAATTGTCAACTCTAAGCCTGTTGCGGATTTTGCTTGTGGACCTTTCTTCCATTAAATGGTGCCCTCGCCTCAATAAAGAGTCGTAGGTCTGCTGGATCCCAGGACCCAGTTGGGTCCCAGTCAGATGCTGAGCCTCTGGAACAGGTTTACCCGGAGCTGATGCAGACACCAGGGCGCGGCCATGAGATTCAGAGTGGGGTGTCAGTGACACTCCAGCAGGTCCATAGCCGATTGGAGGAGGCAGAGAGGCTATGGGCGTGGCACCGAAGCCAGCACTGCTAGGGTGGCGACCGCAGTGGAGAGCCTGGTGCATGACGCCGGCAGCATGAGTGGAGATGTCCATGGCATGGCTCAGTCACTGACGGCCATGGCTCAGTCACTGTTGGACGTCACCCAGTTCCAGGTAGATTTTGATCAGGCACTGTGGAGCATGTCCCAGTCCTGGGTGGGCATTGCCGAGGCGCTGCTGAGCATGTCTCAACACTGAGGAGCATCTCCGAGGGATTAACACCACGCTGCAAACATTGGGGAGCCACCAGGACTGACAGAGCCAGATGATGCAGGGGCTGCCGGGGTCGATCCAGCTGCCCCTTCATACCAAGGTGAACCCCAGGGCTGACTGGGAGGAGAGAGCACTGGGTGTCAATCCAGAGCCATCCTATGGAGTGGCGACAGTGGCCACCAGCTCCTCCAAGTTCCACAATGACGTGTCTTGCAATTAGTACCTGGTACAGTGTGGCATGGCGGGGCATGTGCGGCCAGCAAGTGCGATGGGGCCATCTGGCCCCAGAGCCCAGAGGACGCCCGCCAGGGGCATCGAAGGCCATGGGACCCGGTAAGCAGCAGGCTGCCTCGACCTCTGATGTGCATCTTCGGGACAGACCTAGACACAGAGCACAGAAGGCTAAACATGTCGAGGATCACTGAGACAGCACTGGGGGATTGGGGATAAGGGGGTGCGGGGGGAAAAGGTGGGGGTGTAGATGAGTTCAGAGCACCGGTAGACACAATGCAGCAGGGTGTCATTGCTAGAACGGAAACCTGGCTAAAGGAGGGTCAGAATTAGCAGCTCAATATCCCTGGATGCAGCATTTTCAGGAACGACAGAGGGGGTGATAAAAAGGAAGGGAGTTGCACTAATGGCTAAGGAATCAATTCCAGTTGTGAGAAGGGATGATATACCAAATGGGTCAACAAACAAGGCTTTATGGGTTGAACTTAGAAATAAAAAAGGGTCAGTCACACTATTGGAAGTACACTATCGACACACAAATAGTGAAATGAAGATAAAATAACAAATATCTAGGCAAATTTCTGCCTTTAAGAACAAAAGGGCAATAATAGTAGGAGACTTTAAATATCCCAATATCAACTGGGAATCAAACAATACAAGGGGAACTGAGGGAGAAAAATTCATGCAGTGTGTCTGGGAAATGTTTTCACCCAATTAGTGAAAAATCCAATAAGAGGAGATACAATTCGAGACTTAATCTTGGTGAATGAAGAAGGGCAAGTGGGAGAAGTGACAGTTGGCAACCATATCGGGGATAGGGATCACAATTCAGTTAGATTCAGTATTACTATGGAAAACGACAGAGATAAAGCAGGAGTAAAGATTTTGAACTGGGGGAAGGCAAATTTTGTAGAAATGAGAAGGGACCTGGCTGAGGTGGACTGGTCAGCACTGCTGAGAATAAATCTGTGGAAAACCAGTGGAAAGTACTGAAAGGAGGGATCCTAAATGCATAAAAGTAGACATGTCCCCTCCAAAATAAAAGTGGTACTGCCAAATCTGGACTCCCCTGGTTGTCTAAAGGAATACAGGGGAAGATCAAACAGAAAAAGAAAGCATACGATAGGCACAAAGAACGAAGCACTACAGATAGCCGAGACAAGTATAGAAAGTGCAGGGACAAAGTCAAAAAGAAAATAAGGAAATCAAAGAGAGGGCATGAAAAAGATTAGCATGTAAAGTTAAAGAAAACCCAAAGATGTTTTACCAATTTATTAATGTTAGGTAAGGAAAAAACGGGACCTATCAGAGATGAAGAGGGGAACTTTTGTATAGATGCAGAAGCTGTGTGAAGGATTTTAAATGAATTTTCTGTCTCCTGTTTACAAGGGAAATGGATAATATAGATATAATAGACCCAGGAGGAACACTGTGAGATATTGGATTTGATAATCATAAAGAGAGAGGAAGTACTCGAAGGATTGAAATCCTTGAAAGTTGATCAGTCACCAGGGCCAGATGGATTGTTTTTGAGGCTATTGAAGGAGTCCGGGAGAAGATAGCAGATGCTCTGCGTATGATTTCCAATCCTCAGTAGACACAGGGGAGGTACCAGAGGACTGGAGAAATGCAAATGTGGTACCATTGTTCAAAAAGGGATCGAAGTAAATGCTGAACAATTATAAGCCAGTTAATCTTACATCAGTGGTGGGAAAATTAGTAAAATCAATCCTGAGAGATAGGATTAGCTGTCACATAGAAAGGCATGGACTAGTCAGGGATAGTCAGCATGGATCACAAATTTGATCAAATTCTTTGAGGAAGTGAGAAGAAGGGTTCATGAAAGTAGTGCAGTGGATGTGGTGTATTTTAGCAAGGCGTTTGACAAAGTCCCGATTGCAGATTAGTCAAGAAAGTGAAAGCCAATGGGATACCGGGCAATGTGGCAAACTGGATAAAAAGTTGGCTTAGTAACAGGAAACAAAGAGGAATGGGCGATGGCTGTCTCTTGCAATTGAAAAGTTGTTTCAAGTGGTGTTCCACGAGGCTCGGTGTTGGGACCCTTACTGTTCAACTATGTATTAATGATATGGACGTGAACATGAGGAGCACAATTTGGAAATTTGCAGACGACACAAAGATTGGCCGAGTGTTGGACATACAGAGGATAGTTATATTCTCCAGAATGATATAGGTGGATTGGTGGAGTGGGTTATAAAGTGGCAGATGGAATTTAACATTGAGAAGTGCGAGGTCATGCATTCATGGAGTTATAGGGAGTACACAATAAATGGGAATATACTAAGAGGGATAGATGAAGTGAGAGATCTTTGTGTGCAAGTACACAGGTCCCTGAAGTCAGCAGTTCATGTAGACAAGGTTGTGAAGAAAGCATACGGAATGTTCTTCTTCAGCAGAGGTGTAGAATATAAAATTAAGGATATAATGTTGGAATTGTACAAAACACCGGTGAGGCCACAACAAGAATATTGTGTGCAGTTCTGGTTGCCACATTACAGGAAGGATGTTATTGCTCTGGAGAGAGTGCAGAGGAGGCTTACAAGAATGTTGCCAGGGCTAGAAAAGTGTGGCTAGGAGAAGAGATTGGATAGGTTGGGGTTATTTTCCTTGGAACAAAGAAGGCTGATGGGTGACTTAATTATGAGAGGAAGAGATAGGATGGACAGGATAAAATTGTTTCCCTTGGTGAAGAATTCTAGAACCAGGGGACATAGATTCGAGATAAGTGGCAGAAGGTATAGAGGGGACACGAGGAAAAACATTTTATGCAGAGGGTAGTGGGAGTCTGGAATTCACTACCTGAGTTGTTGGTGGAGGCAGAGACTCTAAACTCTTTCAATAAGTACCTGGATCTACACCTTAAGTGCTCTAAGCTACAGGGCTATGGACCGGGTGTAGGAAGGTGGGATTAGAATGGGCACCTCGATGTCTTCAGGCTCGCATGGACAAGATGGGCTCAATGGCATCCTTCTGTTTCTGTAATGTTTCTATGATCCTATGATTCGATGAGGATCTAGGAGGGGTGAGGTTAGTGGGGCGGCACCACCAGGAAGAGTGGGGCAGTTGGGAATACTTATGTCAATCATTAAAATCTGTTGATTTTACCTGTCACCTGCACGTGGTTTGCCAGGTGGGGGGGGTGGGGGGGGGGGGGGTGGGGGGGGGGTGGGGAGGGGAAGAGAGAGGGGGGGGGCGGGGAGAAGCCCAGGACCTCCATGTCCAGGATGATGGGGCATGGGATTGATGCTCGGCCTGCATTGCGGAAGAAAGTGCCAGAGAATCACATCGCACCACAGCTGTGCCAGGAAATCTCGTTGACAATGGCGGGGTCAGTAGATTCTGCTGGCGGACCGCCACGGAAATACTCATGGTGGGGTATTTGGCAAATCCCATCCTCTGAGTGGAAGGTCTGCTCACTGCTATAATATGGTACAGCCCAAATATCAAACTGAAGTGATGGCCGGTATGGATTTCGTAGTGATGAGGTCGGATGAGCCACCTATTAGACTACTGACTGATAAAATCTTCCCTTTAACAAATAGTTTACTGGGGAAAAATAATGGATATAAACGTTTTCAGAAAGCAGCTTGAGTTATTTCCGAGTCAAGAGAGATATGAACATTCAGTGGAACAATTGAGTGTGACATGACACTAAAAAGGACGACTTTGTTCAGTATTTCACATTGCTTCTGATTTTAACTCTAGGGCAGGTTTTTGCCATGTGAGCTATACATCTGCTCCAGAGATGAGTCCAGTGGTTCTTTCTAAAATTAGGAATGCCCGCTTTTCTATGCAGAGAGAAAAGGTAGTCCAACAGGACAATTAGAAAAACTGTGTAATGTTTGATGGAATAATTCATGTGACAAATCCCCAGCCGGGACCGGAGAGCCATCCATAAAGTTATATAAACAAGAACAGAATTTAATGGCCCAGTTGCGGCGGGGGTGGAAAATGCAGCGAGGCATTTAAACGTCCATTGACTTCAGCAGGAACAGAAAGTCATGCCGGTAGAAGCGACCATAAAATTCTGCCCAATACCTTCCTATTCTGGCACTTCCTTTAGTTCTGCATTATGTTGAAAATGAATATAATGGATTGCTTTTAAGTCTCTTCCCCAGAAGATGGCAGTATTAGCGGAAATTATCAAAGTTGTAAAAACAAGTTGGAGAACGATTTGAATTCATTGTATTGAAATAACAATTTGTACAAAGTCAGCAAATATATGTCACGCCAGAATGCCTCTGTTGCACCATGATGGAAGCCGTATAGAGAGAACAAAGTGTAAGTTTATTATGACCTGTACCTACATTTTAATATTTATATACTCTTGTGTATTCTGTTTACCATTTGACAGTGAATTTATTTATTTAAGGTTGTTTTGTCATGCTCAGAATATTAATATCAAGGGATTATTTTTCTGAAGGATTGGTATTGTAGTTCTGCAAGGTTCTCCTGTTTGATTATTATTTCTTCAGGATTACTTATGATCAATAACAATTTGAATAGTATTAGGGCAAGGATAGTTAAAATTTGAACTCCAGGATTTATTTCAAATTCTTTGACTATGCACAGATTGCATTATTAATTATAAATTGTTTTTCTTGTTAAAATCGTCAAGAAACAGATAGTAGCATTTAATTTTTAAGCAACATGATAAAACCTTTTACACTATTTTATTGAATTTCTGCCCATTTTCTGACAAGAAAGAGCACCGTGTGTTTAGAGTCTGCTGGCCAACCCTACATACAAAAATAAAGCCAGTTTTCAGTAACTGTTTAGATAAGTTTGGAGTTTATCACTTTGTCTCGAAAAAGAGGCACCAGTTGAATAGAACACAGAACATTTTCTGCATGCCAGATTTGCCAAGTACTGTACATTATATTGGGTGCTGCACAAACCATTGATCCTGGCGATTTCATCATGGAGAGTGTTCTACTGTCATCTGGGAAGTACCACACACAACGACTTTGTATCTTTCTCTTGCACTAGTTATATCCACTTTCACAGTGATCAAACAGGAGGTTGTTGTTAGACCATTCCATTACTTCTGGACACTGGGCAAGTCATCCAGAGACCCAGGGTAATGTTCTGTGGACCTGTGTTTTAATTTCACCCCAACATAGAGTGAATGAACAGAGAGTGGAATTAAAAGTCTAATAATGCTGACTACGAAAGCATTGTTGATTATCATAAAAAACATCCAATTCACTGATGTCCTTTAGGGAAAGGAAATCTGCCATACTTACGTGGTCTAGTTTATATGTGACTCCAGAACCACACCAATGAAATGACCTTGCAAGCTATTCAGTAGGAATAAGCAATAAATGCTGACCCAGCCAGAGATGTCCAAATCCAATGTATTTAAAAAAAAACAAATCCATAAACTCCGTTTCCCTGTCACCAAATTACATTTATTTGCATTTTGTATTGCCTTGCACTTTTTCCCTTCGTCCAAGACTTGGCAAATATGAAACATTTAATATCCATTTTGAATTTTAACATAGTTGAAATAATATATGATCTACAGTAAAAGCAAATTATTGCAGATGCTGGAATCTGAAACAAAATCAGAAAATGCTGGACATTCTCAGCTGGTCTGAAAGCATCTGTGGAGAAAGAATGGAGCTAACGCTTCAAGTCTGAATGACTTTTTGTCAAAGCCGATAACATATTTTCACATTTTGAAATTTGAGCTGGCAGTCAGATTTTCTGCAACTCATTAGTAAAAAGATTAAAGCAATACAAGGAGCTTATGTTAATATTAAAAGAAGCTGCAAAATTAGACATTTCTGGTGTTGCTTGCCATGGCTGCAAGACATTTGTAGCACAAATGCTGCTGGTCACTCAAATTCAGGATTATAGTATAACATTTCAAGTGTTGACTGCATGCAGCCAGCATCAAACTTACATGATTTAATAGTAATAAGGTTTTGTATAGCCATTTGAAACTGGGCGTCTATGAAGTAGGTTCTGCAATACCATACTTGAGAAGGAAGCATAATTTTAGCAATTTGAAGATCACTACAATACTAATGGGAACGTCAATGAACCAGCTAACCAAATAATGGTACCTGTCTGGATGTTTAAGCTTTAAAAACACTTTGCATAATGTATGAGATGACCTCGGAGAGAATTTGAGGTAACTTCTATTTTGAATAATAAGTACATTCTGTGTTTAAGGTCCCCAATATATCATCAATGAAGTGTATTGTGTGACCCCTGGATTCATTGATGAAGTGTTATCAGTTGAACTTTTCCTAAAGTCCAGATTAAAATAAAATTCTTCCATTTGAAGGCAACATTTTGAAACTAATATGAAGTGATAGAGAAACTTCATTTCCTTGTCTTTTTCCTTGTCTTTTTCTGGGAAAGTAGAGGCTTCTTAATTTATATCAATAAATTAAGCTTAATGGTCCAAGGAACTTACCTTGAACCTTGAAGGTAGTTATGTATATTTAACAAATAACCTTTCTTGTCTTGATATCCTTCCTTACCTCTATAAAACAAAACTCTGTATAGACTGCTGATTACTATTTCTCGTGTAATATAAAGCTTGACACTATTGTCTCTGTGTCAGAAGCAAGTTGCAGATGCATGGTCTTGCACAGATTTATTAGAGGAAATTATACAGACAACATAAATGATGATGAAGCTACATAAGATCTTGCGTAAATTGCCTGAACTCAACTGCAAAAGGACTAGCCCCTGGGGCTTCCTAACTTTGCACTGCAATGGCTTTGCTTTTATCCTTCAGCTAAAAAGTCATTACACCATGTCCTGCATTCTGTGATACTTATTCTTGCTTTACAGGGACTACATTATTTATTCATTCTATAGATTTGTACATGGGTAAAGTTCAGGATTAAAAAAAGCTATCTTCTCTCCTTATATATTCAGAAGAAGTACACATACCATTGTCAAATGCACAGATTGATCCAACTGAATGTTAGAACTGTGTGAATAATAAAACAGCTGTCTTTTTGACAAGAGTGGTACCAATCGCAAGAGACCTTGGAGATGTAGACTGATTTATAGAGGTTTTCTGGAATGCTGTTAGCAGCAGAATCTGGAAAATCCTTTTTTTAAATAAAATGGATTCTTTAATGTAAAATGGATTCTTTACTCAAATCATTTCTGCTAATTTTCATAATGAGGACCTTTTTCACTCACGGTTAAGGGTGAAAGTTCTGAGCTTATCTAATCTTTTCCTTCACGTTCAGGTGGGGTCAATCTTGCGGGAATTTCTTTACACCACTTCCATGTGCCACAGTAACCAGATGTGAATGTAATATTTCAGGTGTGGTCTACCCAATAGAGCAATTGCAAGACAACCTCAGATTTACATTCAATTGTTTTGGCAATATAGCTCAGCATTCTTTTTGCTTTGTTGCCTTCCTGCGTACAGTTCTGGTCACCGCATTATAGGAAGGACGTGGAGGCTTTGGAGCGGGTGCAGAGGAGATTTACCAGGGTGTTGCCTGGTATGGAGGGAAAATCTTATGAGGAAAGGCTGATGGACTTGAGGTTGTTTTCGTTGGAGAGAAGAAGGTTAAGAGGAGACTTAATAGAGGCATACAAAATGATCAGGGGGTTGGATAGGGTGGACAGTGAGAGCCTTCTCCCGCGGATGGATATGGCTGGCACGAGGGGACATAACTTTAAACTGAGGGGTAATAGATATAGGACAGGGGTCAGAGGTAGGTTCTTTACGCAAAGAGTAGTGAGGCCGTGGAATGCCCTACCTGCTACAGTAGTGAACTCGCCAACATTGAGGGCATTTAAAAGTTTATTGGATAAACATATGGATGATAATGGCATAGTGTAGGTTAGATGGCTTTTGTTTCGGTGCAACATCGTGGGCCGAAGGGCCTGTACTGCGCTGTATTGTTCTATGTTCTATGCTCTTTAATTATTAGGTTTTTATCTGTAGAATGAAAACATCCACAGCAGCTTAATCATAACAATGTTTTATGCTTATCACTGCTACTTTTCTGAAAACTGAGCATGCTTTTGGCATGGTTGAATGGTTCTATTTTACAAAGAGCTTAGGTTTTGGCACCAGCATCATTATACTGCAGATTACCTCGTAGGATTAGTTATAAAGGCATTGTAGATATAATATATGTCAAATAAAGTTACATAATGCCAGATGAAACAATATCTACTTGCAACTTGAACTAGATGCTTTACAATTAAGTTTATTTAATAAATAGTTCATAGTTTAGTAAACTAGAGATTTGGATTACTAACCAAAAAATAAATTCAAATCTTACCATAGCATTTGAATTCTGTTTTTAAAAACGTCTGTAAATAATAGGCTGATTTCAGGACACGTTCCATGATACCAATGAAGTACCATAAAACCCAACTAGTTCATTAGACCTTTTCTTTAGGGAGCAAAACTTAATATCCTTGCCCAGTCCCACTGTTAGGTGAATGCCCGCCCACACCAAAGTGGTTGACTCTGAAATGGCTGAGCAAGCCATTCACTTGTATCACCATCTTCTCAGGGCAACTAAGGGCTGACAATAAATCCAGATCTTATGCTGATGACAACATCCCAAGAATGAATTATTTAAAAATGGAAATGAAACAGATCTCCATTATATAAAGGGTTGGTTCTGGAAGAGGTACAGATAAGTGAAATATTTATAAGCCACATAGCTATTTTAACCTGTTTTCCAAGAACAGTTTTTGCATATGAACTGCATCATGACCTTGTGTCAAACAGTTTGATATGATTTGTTCAGTGAGTAAAGGGAGTTAGCATGCTCTCTGCTTTTATATGCTGGTTTGCGACTTCTTTTCAGTCTATACTGCTGACTAGAAGCAATATGAAAAAGAGGGCCAAATTTGTACTTTTTTCCTGTCACTACGCTGCCTCTCTGTTAACATGTCTTCAACTGTGTCTCCTCATGATAACTTATGGAACCTGGGTCCCTTGCGTCCCCAGGTTAAAGCTTCAGAGGAACTCAGTGTGCAGGCCCACCAGCATGTGGACATGCCCTGGCACTCATGAACCAAACGCCCAGCTATGAGCAAATAGTTCCACTTTGCATACCTCGGGAGTTGAACGCTATGGAAATAAACCCTGATGAAAAATCTAGAGTGGAGCCCAAAGATGGACTGATAAGTAATCTTTGAGGTAACTCCTGCAACAAAGCTGGTGCTAGTTATAGTACTTTACATCCCTTTGGGCTCAACCAGAGAGGTCGAGAGAGGACCCTGATATTTGGGCAGCTAAAGTTCTCCATACATTTTGCACTCTGGAGGGGCCACAACAGTTTCACTGCAGAGAATTAACACGAGAAACAGCAGTTATGAGTGTTAAGTCCAATTCAACTGGCATAGAAAATGGGTGCTATGGGCTCTCTCTGATGTGGGAGGGACCAGCATGCTCCACTGGTCAGCCAACAACCATCTTGTCGGGTGGCCCCAAATCATTAAGGTCCTGACCAGCCACAGTCCATCTACTTCAATGGGTGCTTGGACCTTAGAGTGTCTGCTCAATAGGGGTACAGAATAGAAACATAGAAACATAGAAAATAGGAACAGGAGTAGGCTCTTCAAGTCTTCTCCTCTATCTTGAGATAGAGGATTATGGCTGATACTATATATATATTCATACCCCCACACTCTTCCCATACACCTTTAGAATCTAGAAATCTATCTTTTTCCTTCTTAAATATATTCAGTTACTTGGCATCCACAGCCATCTGTGTTAGAAAATTTCATATTTTCACCACCCCATAAGTCATGATGTTCTCCTCACTTCAGTCCCAAATGGTCCACACTGTATCCTGAGGCTGTGACCCTTTTTTCTAGATCCCCAAGCCAGAGGAAAAAACATTGCAGTATTCAATCTGTCCTGCCCTGTTAAAGGTTTATACATTTCAAATAGCTCCAATCTCATTCTTCCAGATTTCAGTGAATACAACCCCAGTTGACCCAATTTCTCCTCATATGACAACCCTGCCATCCCAGGAATTAGTATAGTGGGCTTTTGCTGCACTCCCTCTATGGCTAATATGCCAACTGTCATCAGTGTGATGTTTTGGTGTCCTAATCTGAGGAAGGATGTTCTTGCTATGGAGGGAGTGCAGCAAAGGCTGCACAAGGCTGATTTCTGGGATGGCAGAACTGTCATATGAGGAGCGACTAAGTCAGTTAAGATTATATTCATTGGAGTTCAGAAGAGTTACAGGGGGTCGCATAGGAACCTATAAAATTGTAACAGGGTAGAGGTAGATTCAGAAAGAATGTCCCTGATGCCGGGAGAGTCCAAAAGCAGTGGTAATAGTTTGAGGATAAGGGGAAAATCTTTTAAGACTGAAGGAGGAGACATTTCTTCACCCAGAGAGTGGTGAATCTGTGGACCTCACCACCACAAAATGTTGCTGAGATCAAAACATTGTGTAATTTCAAGAAGGAATGAGATATAGCTCTTGAGGCTAAAGGGATCAAGGGATACGGCGGGGGGATGGCGGTGAGGCGGGATCAGGGTATTGAACGTGATGATCAGCCACGATCATAATGAATAGTGGAGCAGGCTTGAAGGGCCAAATGACCTCCTCTTGCTTCTATGTTCTATGTTTCTACGTTTCTATCTGCATGAACGTCTCTGTCTCCATTGGAGGGAGGGAACGCATTCCCACTGACACTAGCATTCCCGATGCCATTTCATGCTCCAACAAGCATTGATTAACAAGCATTGATTAACAGAGGGCGGAACGTCTGCCCATCACTAGGAGGAAGCATTATCTTGGAAAGCTACCAGCCAATCTGATTGATCAGCGGGCCTCCAGCCATTCCAGGAGCAGGGCTGCGATGGTCAGAAGAGGCGCTGCAGTTTGCTGCCTGGAACGGAGTGTTGGGATCCAGAGGAAAAATAAGTGGCAGGATAAAATGGGCGGGTGGATGGAAGGAGCCACTCCCCCCCCCCCCCCCCCCCTCAAACCCCCAACAACTCCCCACCTTCGATTGAATTTAGTTCAATTTTAGCTTTCCCCCCGATCTTTCATTGGCCCGCCAACCTAAATATTGAGGCTGGGCAGGAAAAGGCCCTTAAGTGGCCACTTAAGGGCCTTATTTGGGGCAAAGGCAGGCTTTCCCTTCGAGGCCCTGCTTACCCCGGTGTATAATCACATCCCTCTGGGACAGGTGACGTCTTAGAGGGAATCCCGTCCTTGAAGTTTTATACTCCCTACTACCCATCTATCTCAGAACACATGGGGGAGTAGATCAGTTGGTGGGAGGAAGTTGGTGAATGTAAAATCCTGGCCACGGTTCTCAGTACAGCAGCTTCATGGGAAATGCCATGAACAAATGGGATCACGATATATTGCCTTCACTGGTATCACCAAAACACTTGATCATGTCAGCACAGAAGGTCTATTTATGTTTCTGGAGAAAATTGACTGTCCTCAGAAGCTGCTCAACATGATCTGCTCTTTCCATAACAACAGACTGTCAGGTATGACAGGTTAACATTGAACCCTTTGAGAACATCTCGATAGGGAGTAAATGGGTAACCACCAGACAGTCAAGAAGAAACAGGCAGGTAGTGCAGGAGTCCCCTGAATGCATCCTACTCTCCAACCAGTATATAGTTCTGAATATTGATGAGAGTGATGGTGTTAGGAAAATAATGGTAGTTTTGTGGGATTTATATTTTTATTAGTAAACATTAGAAATAAGGTATAGTTTTAAGTGGGTTTAATTTAACGTTTCTGTGTCAGGAAGCGTAAAACCTATAGTTAGACTCATGCTTGACAAAGGTGTTTGATTTGATTTAATTTATTGTCACATGTACCTGACTAAAGTAAAAAATATTTTTCTGTGGCCGAGGGAACGTACACAGTACATACATAATAGACAAAAGAATAATCAACAGAGAATATTGACAAATGGTACATCAACAAACAGTGATTAGTTACAGTGTGGAACAAGGGGCCAAATAAAGCAAATACATGAGCAAGAGCAGCATCGGGCGTCATGATTGGTGTTCTTACAGGGAACAGATCAGTCCAAGGGGGAGTCGTTGAGGAGTCTTGTAGTTGTGGGGAAGAAGCAGTTCCTATGTCTGGATGTGCAGGTCTTCAGACTTCTGTACCTTCTGCCTGATGGAAGGGTCTGGAAGAATGCAATGCCTGGGTGGGAGGGGTCTCTGATAATGCTGTCTGCCTTCCTGAGGAAGCGTGAGGTGTATTCAGAATCAATATGGGAGTGGCAAGCTTGTGTGATGTGTTGGGCTGAGTTCGCCACACTCTGCAGTTTCTTGCGATCTTGGACCAAGCAGTTGCCATACCAGGCTGTGATGCAGCTGGATAGGATGCTCTCTATCGCACATCTGTAGAAGTTTGTGAGAGTCGGTGCAGACATGCCAAATTTCTTTAGCTTCCGTAGAGAGTAGAGACGTTGTTGGGCTTTCTTAACTGTTGCACAACGTGAGTGGACCAGGACAGACTGGTGGTGATGGTAAATCCCAGGAATTTAAAGCTATCGACCATCTCCACTTCGGAGCCATTGATGCAGATGGGAGTGTGTGCCGTATTATGCTTCCTGAAGTCTATGATCAGTTCCTTGATCTTTCCAACGTTTAGAAAGAGGTTGTTTTCAGTACACCATGCAACCAAGTGATTTATCTCCCTCCTGTAGTCTGATTCATCGTTGTTTGAGATACGGCCCACCACAGTCGTATCATCCGCAAACTTATAGATTGAGTTGGAGTTAAATCTTGCCACACAGTCATGTGTGTATAGGGAGTACAGTAGAGGACTAAGCACACATCCTTGCAGGGCTCCGGTGTTGAGGACTATTGTGGAGGAGGTGCTGTTGCCTATCCTGACAGATTGTGGTCTGTTGGTGAGGAAGTCGAGGGTCCTGCTGCACAAGGAGGGGTGAAGTCCAAGATTGTGGAGTTTGGTTATTAGTCTTGTTGGGATAATGGTGTTGAAGGCGGAGCCGTAGTCGATGAACAGAAGTCTTACATAGGTGTCCTTGTTGTCGAGGTGTTCGAGTGTTGATTGTGTATGTTTGTATG